>NC_068976.1:32119843-32431027 GCF_016808095.1 Vigna angularis
CCACAAAATAACCTCCCTTAAATAATATTTTTTTTGTAGTGATCTTAGATCTTCACTGAAAACAAATATGAAAGTGTAAATTGTTATTCTTCTTACAGAATTCAAATCATGCGTCTATATATAGTGTAAAGCAATTCAAACGTTTTTTAATCGATTATCTCATTAATCTAATCGAATACATAATTTAGTTATAACATAATAACATCAATCAAAGCAGTTAATTGAATGCGGAATTAATATAATCGATTTGCAATAAATGCTTGGTCAACATATTTAAAAATATGACCATTGTGACAGTTATGTCAAACATTTAACTAGTTTTCAAATATTAACAAACTTAGTCGAATACAAGGAGCATGCAATCGATTAAGTAAAAACATTTAGCATATATTTGAAGACGTTTCTTCTTAAAATACATCACATCACACTTGAAAAATATTTGTGCAAACATACGAGTTTTAATCGATTTAACCAATAATGTAATTGACTTAAAACTTGTTGTTTTGCCACACTTTAAAGTTGAAACAGCCGAAGCTAGGTGCTTGTGGTTTTTCATTTCCGAAACCTCATATTATGCATACACAGATAAAATCACATATCAAACGTACTAGTATGCTATAATCAACACATTATGTTCATAGATATGCATGTACTAATACAATATAGTAAGCATAAGCATATAACATGTATAACATAATACATACACATGTGTTAATATTAATTATGTGTTGTCATCATAAAAAAGCAAATATCACTGAGATTGTGGGTTCAGCTAAACCTGTGCTCCCCTATCAACAATCTCAACAAAAAGTATCATACTATCCAAGCATAATCCAAAAACATGTACAAAAGGAGAACAAATAAGTTTTTAATACTGATAATTTTTGTATCAGTTTTCCATTTATAATATTAGAGTCTTGAATAAATAAATTTATAATATTTTTCTCTCTTGAAACATCTTCTTCTTTATCACCATCTACAATATGATAAAAAAATGCTAACTAATAATATTGAAACACAAAATAATAAATAATTGTATTAAATTAGGTGGGTTGGTGAGCCGTTTGGCTCAGTGAGTCAGGTTGAAAACTATCCCGCAAAAAAAATTACATTTTTTTTCAAACACAACCCTGCTCAAACCCGTGGTGAGTCGGGTTGGCTCGCGGGTTACAACCTATTTTGACAGCACTAGTTGGCCCAACCTCTCCAGAGATCTATCAAACACCTCCACCTCCCCACAAATAATCACCAAAACCGTGAGCGTACTACCATATTCATAGCTTCCACACTAATTCCACCTCCATAGCTTCATCTTCGTGCATTGGTCCAACCTAGCTCGAGAAGGACGCTATCATATGGTATCAAGAGTTTTGTTTATACAAGAGCTAAGTATCTTGGTTCTTTTTCCTAACTTTGTGTTTTTGTTGTTGTTCTTGTGTTGTTCTTTATTGTCTTCCATTGTTTACGTTCATACATGTTGGTTTTATGGTTCTAGTTTGTTCTTCTACGGAACCATTTGGTTTTTACCACTAAGTTTCCATATACATGTGTGGTAGTGTGCTTTATATTTTGTTGAGTCTTTCTTCATATATTTGGTTTTGTTTTGATGTCATTTTTGGGTAATTTTTATTTTTAATTTCATTCATGTTGTCTAGAATCATGTGTAGTCATTTTTATGTCATTTTCTCTTAGTTTGTGCTTTGCAAAAATCACAAAAAAATATGTTCCACTAGGATTTCGAAATTACACTATATACATCCATTTAAGTGCATTTTTCTTTGCATATTTGATTTCATTCTTATCATTAGACCATTGGCAAGTTCTTAGAGTTAAGTTTCTCTTGTGTTTCTTTGTTTTTCATGCTCTATTTTGGTTATAGTATGATTTGTTCCATTTTCTAAGTCATGGACTCTTAGCTACCAAAACAAATTCTCCATGACACTTGGACATAACACCTTGTAATGCACTTGGACATGAAACTTTTGACAAAGAAATATTGCCTCTACCCACAGTGCACCATTAGCTTAGTGTTTGTGAAGACGAGAAGTAACCATTCTCTACTCTAGTGGTTTTTTCTTTTTGTCCATCTATTCTAGTGCATTTTTGTAGGTAACTCTTTTGCGTGTCTGAATTTTTTTAAGCTTTAGTTTTTTTATTGTCTTATTCATTACTCTCTATTTTGTCTCACTATAACTTCTTTTTGAAGAGTTATTGTTCAATTTAGGCCTCTATTTGCCTTCCTTTTGGATTTCTACCTCGCGGATTTGGTTTGGTCTTTGGTGTAGGATATTCTTTGGAGGAATAACGAAAATGAACATAGCATATTGGGTGATTGGAGACCTCTTTAGACCTCAGAACCTTGAGGAAGAGACAAGAAGAAAAAGAGTGAAACACTTTGGAGAAGAACAAACATTATTTATTTGTATTACACATTTCTGAGTTGTAAAATTGTATTGCTTTTGGATTTGTAACTCATAACCTTGTTAGGTGTCTTAGGTAGACGTTTTAACTCATAACCATATTTGAAAATGTTTTTAATTGGTTAATGTTTGAAGGTTCCAAAGTGCCTTCTAACTTTACCATCAGATCGCATAGTGTAGTTTAATTGTTATCTTTAACTGCTTATAATTTAGTGTGTGTTCACTTGTGTATCAAACCTAATTCCATTTGAGAATTTTGGTGCAGGAGAACTTGAGGTAAACTTTGGCTAGGCAAGACTTGGATTTTAAGTGATCCTTAGTGATTCTCCTCCCTTTCCTTAATGTTGTTGGAGATGTTTCAAAAGGTGTAAGTACTCGTAGAAACTTGGAAAATTATTGCATGACTATGACTTTTGTTTCACAGTTAGAACCTAAGAACCTTAAGGAAGCTCTACAAGATGATCAATGATGTGTATCAATACAAGAAGAACTCAACCGGTTTGAAAGGAATCAAGTGTGGGAGTTAGTCCCTAGAGAAAGTACTCATCAAGTGATAGGAACAAAATGAGTGTTCAAAAATAAACTGGATGAAGATGGAAATATCACCAAGAACAAAGTTGGGCTTATTACTAAAGGGTATAGTCAAGAAGAAGGTATTGATTATGATGAAACACATGCTCTGCTGTCAGGTTAGAGGCAATACGCCTACTTCTTGCTTATGTATCTATTATGAAATTTAAATTATATCAAATGGATGTTAAAAGTGATTTCCTAAATGGTTATCTAAAATAAGACTTATTTGTTGAACAATCACCGAGTTTTGAAGATTATAAATATCCAAATCACATCTTTAAGTTAAATAAAGTTCTTTATGCTTTAAAACAAGGACCTAGATCTTGGTATGAAAGACTTAACAATTTTCTGTTAGAAAATATATTTAATAGAGGTAAAGTTGATTCTACATTGTTTATAAAAACCGTACGAAAACATATTTTGCTTACCCACATCTATGTTGATAATATTATATTTGGATCAACTAATAAATCTCTTTGCGAGGATTTTGCTAAGACCATGCAGGGTGAGTTTGAAATGTCAATGATGGGTGAATTGACATTCTTCCTTGGTTTACAAATCAAACAAACGAAAGAAGGCACGGTTCCTTTGCAAACTAAATAATGTAGGAAAATTTTGAAGAAACTTGAAATGGATAAAGCTGAGAAGGAATCAAATCCTATGGCTACATCATGTTATTTAGACAAGGATGAATCTGGTACGCCCGTAAACCAAACTCTGTATAGAGGCATGATAAGTTCTTTGTTATATCTTTCAGCTAGTAGGCCATATATCATGCAAAGTGTATGTGTTTGTGCTAGGTACCAAGCTAGTCCTAGAGAATCTTTGCTTACCGCATAAATCTGTCGATACTGTCCAATTACCGACGGATTAGCGACGATCAAATATCTGTCGATAAACCCTTTGTTGGTAACTATTACCAACGGCCTTTGAACTTTGGTAAGTACCGATGAACTTTTCCTTCAATAATTACCAAAGAATATGACCGTCGATAATTACCGAAGAATATGACCGTCGATAATTATCGAAGAATATGAGCGTCGGTAATTATCAAAGGTAAAAACCGTCAGTAATTACCGAAGGTCAAAGGTCGTCTGTAATTAGCGAAGGAAAAGGTCGTCAGTAAGGACCAGGCATAATTAAGTTAAATTTGTATTTGTTTTCTAACTACACAAACCTGCATAAGATGTTCACAACACAGACATACCTGCATAACATTTTCAAAAAATAGATAGACCTTCATAATATTCATCCCAAAATCATCCAATCATTGATGGAGTAAAAAATATAACATCACTTATATTGTTTAAATATAAGAACTTGTATTTGTAAAGTAAACATGAAACATGAAACATAAAACAATATGTTAATCTAAACCAACAATGTATATGTTTGAAAGACATGAGCAAATGTAATGTAGCAGAATTATAATGTTTTAATAACATCCAAATGTTCTAAGAACTATGTTTAATAACAAAAGAGGACTAATAATCTACATAGTCATCATCAGAATGATCTTCATCATCTTGTTACTCTGTAGATGGTTGGCCTGGTGTGGGCTAGACTACTATGGGCTGGATTGATCTGGACTCTCATGACCAGGGCCTTAAATTTTGTAAACTCGACTCTCAAATCAGTGTATTCCTGGTCAAGTTGCTCTAGTGTCTGCATGAGGCAGACAACGACCTTGTCAGTAGTGGTCATGGAAGAAGAAAGTTGGTGCTTCAGAGTACCTCCTCTTGTTGCTGTATAGTTTGCAATAAGTTTTCCTACACTGTACACTCGTCCCTTTTACTTCCCACCAACGACATCGACCCAACACTGTGTCCTACGAATGTGGTTGTCTTCATTACTCGCATCACCAGGTGTAGGAGCTGACTCATGTTCAGATCTAACCTGTGAAAGTCTCGTAGAAAAATCTTGTTGTTCAAACATTAAAAGCAATGTTAGGGAATGATACAATAACGTAAGGAAAAATTACTAGTAGTAGCAATGTTATTTGCTTACATGAGTTATCTGAGACCTTTCATCAACAAATTCATTAGTTCCCTTCCGAAGATGAGTCTATGCAAATACCTCATCAACATGGACCGCGCGTCCTGGGTGTTGCGCCTGTAACATAATTTGGAGTTAGAAGTGTATATGAAATAGAAAATACATAAGTTATATATGAAATAAGGGTCATGCAAATAGAAGTCTTCGGTATTGAAATGCCTTAGATATCCTAAGGGGCTGTGTATTAAATTCGGGGGAGACAACTTATTATTAGTGAAGTCCCCTTTTATAGAGTACTTAGACATATTTTGTAAGCTCTAAGTGTTTAAAGTACTTTTACCCTTCTCATTCCATTGAGAATGTGTGTAGGTACTACCATAGGATTTTAAATGATTACTTAACTTAATAAAGTTGTAGCCTAATAAATTAACACACAATATATACATCAACATACAACATATACATGAACATACAATAAGCATTTATTGTCATCAATAAGTCACACCTACACAACAAAAACATGGATATATAATACAAACACCAACTATATGGAATTCACTTCACATAATAACAAACATTATAAAATTATCAATTTCTGAACCTTTTAGTATACTTTTTTAGGTTCTAATACTCAAACTTTGAGTTCTAGGTAGTTGTTTGCTTTTGACTACTTTCCTAGCTTCATTTCACTACTTTACACTTGTTAGGATATTAACATTAGTTATTGTTAGTCTACTTTAGGTGAATTGTCAATTTCTCACCTATACAATACACTTGTTTAGGTTTCAAGCACCCAAACCTTGAGATTTAGCTACTTCATATAAATTGACATGTTTCTTAGCTTCATTTAACAATTTTAAACTTGTTAGGATGTGTAGAACGCACATTCTTAGGCCAATTTAGGTGAATTCTCAATTTCTCGCCTATTTAGTACACTTTATAAGGTTTCAAGTAGTCAAACTTTGACACTTAGCTACTTTATGTAATTTCACATTTTTCTTCGCTTCATTTACCAACTTTAAAGTTCTTAGTATGTGTAGAATACCCATTCCAAGGTTACTTTAGGTGAATTCCCAATTTCTCACCCTTTAAGTTGCCTTTTCTTAGGTTCCAACTACTCAAACTTTGAGTTTTACCTATTCTTTGCTTTTGACAAAATTCCTAGGTTCATTTCACTACTTTAGACATGTTAAGATGTTAACATTACTTAAAAATTGTCTACTTTAGGTCAATTGACAATTTCTCACCCTTTAAGTGAACTTTTTAAGGTTCTAACTACTCAAACTTTGAGTTTTAGGTAATTCTTTGCTTTTGACTACTTTCCTATCTTCATTTCACTAATTTAGTTTATTAATACAAGATGTAATCCAAAATAGATCAATTTCATTCATGATAATAAAATAAAGATACAAATCACAAATGGCTTACTAGCCAATTTTACATCTATTTCAAAGCAAGAAGAAACACTGAAAAAGAACACTAAAATGGACACATCTAATACTCTAAACACATATTCTGATTCAGACATTTCCATAGAATCCTCATCAGTTAACTTTTCCGCATCGTCAGATTCCTCTGTTGAAGAAACATTGTCTATATGGTTTTTGATAAGTTCATCCACTTTCTTCTCAATTCTGAACACAGATTTTTCAACCTTCAATATTTTTTTAGATGTCTTTATGACACGGTCCATAACATATTAATTTTGTTTGTGGAGTGAAAGAAGGTGTATCTTGATCAAAAGTCGATGGTTCAGCCACCTTCATGATTAGAGTTTGAACATCTCTGAAAAACCATCCATCAACAATTTTCTTCATCCCAATACAACTCAATATGGCTTTTCCAATTTCATTTGATCTGTTACATTCAATTTTGACTTCCCCATTAAGATCCACTTGCTGATGCGCCAAGACTTTACTGATAAAAACCCCATAAGGCAGATTGTGCCTGTTGTCGACTCCAGCTTTGATCATATGATCCTTCAAGATAACAACCCAATTGGTTGGTATCCTTGTCTTTATGGCATTGAGCAAAAATACATCTTTTGTTATCAACCTATCATGTATATATCTCCCTGGTAGTAATAGCCAAGAGAGGACGAATGCATATATCTTTTCTTCCCTGTTCAAACCATTATGCAGATACAACTTGTTCATCTTGTATCTACCTGGATATCTCAGATAGTCAATATATATTGCCTTCTTGGTTGTCCACTTGTTAAGATCAGGATCTCGGATATGAGGCATGTGACCTTCAGCTTTAAGACCCGTGAAAGAAAGTCAGACATCATCATCATTCGCCTTTCATTTGAACAAATTTAGCAAGACCCTGGTAAGCAATCACTCTTGAAAAAGAAACCCTTCGTTTTTGAACAGTTGTAGATCCAATGACATGTGGGGAACAACAGACTTCATTTTTCTCCAACATGAGAATCTGTCACGAACTTCATCGTCACTTATCCACCCACTAGGGCTGGAATTCCTTGCAGTCTGGGTAACTTTCTTCCCGCGTTTTGATGATGAAGAAAAAGCCATTTCTGAGTAGGATTTTCCAGAGTGTCGTTCACAATTTAGGGTTTAAAGTACTAGTTTTAGATGATAATGATTGCATTACTAGATTTGCTAATCTTATTCATATAAGCGCGAATCTAATTGGTTTAGTAAAAAGCCCATTTGAAAATTTTGAATACTTGAGAAACCCAATATAACAATTTAATCGATTTGATTAGTTATGGAATCAATTAAACATAAACCACTCCTAGAATTTTTGAAAACATAAAACTTCTGAGAACAGTTTAATCGATTACATTACTAATGCAATCGGTTAAAGATCGTGAAACCATTTTACAACCAAGTTTTCAATGCAAACAGGAAAAGATCATACGGACACATCAATACACATATCACAGATTAAAAATGATGCATGAGTTTCAGATTTAACAATTGTTACCACATTTGATACTCAAGTGATTTATGATTCATCCTTTGTTATCCTTCCTTAAGTCCTTGTTTACCACCAGCTTAGTTTATTTACCTGCAAAATCACTAAATGGTTTGGAAGCAGGTACCCAAATAAACTTGGGGTCTTTAGTGTTAGTCACAGTAGTTGGTTCTTTAGGAATCCATTTGAACTTTCCCTTAGGAACACCAACTTTCTTATAATAATGGTTTCGAATAGTGTGAGCAATTGAATTGCAGTAGAAACAGGCAATATTAGATGGTTTATTCAAATAAGAAAATTTCTTTGAGTTAATCCTTTCCCTTTTAGCCTTATACCCAATTCCTTTCTTATTTATTACTCTTCTTCGTGATCTTAGTACAACTTCTAGATTTGATCTACCAAGAGTAATGTATTTGTTAAATACTTGATTTTTTCCAGATAAGCATGGCAATCGTTGCAATCCTTTTCAACACTTTTAGATTCAGATTTAGCATGCATAACAAATTGTAAAGCTTCATCATGTTCAATTTTCAGTTTTCCCTTTTTTTCAACAAGGTTATTGATTATGTATTCAAAATCTTTTCTTTCAGAGTTTAATCGATTAACCTTATATTGAAGTTTCATTGCTTCAACATGGAGCTCCTAAAAGATGTCTAGCAGTTGATAATATTTGTCCTCTATAGGCTCATCTCCAAAACTGCTATTGCAACTTTATGAACAAATGGATCCAGCCATAAGATACAAGTTGGTTTCTTCTTCCGGACTGTCATTGTCTTCATCACTGGATGATCCTTCAGAATCACTATTCTCCCATGCTATGTATGTCTTCCTTTGCTTATTCATTCTTCTGTCCTGATTCACCTTCTCTTCAGATTTTTATTTTAGCTTTAAGGCAAGACAGTCTCTTTAATGTGGCCTTCCTTTCCATATTCATAACAAGTGAGAGTTGTAGCCTTTCCTATCCTTTTTACTCCTCTTGAGTTACCTACAAAATCAGATGCAGTCTTTCTAGATTTCATGAATTTAGTAAACTTCTTTCCCATCATGTTTAGCATTTCCTTTTCTGGCTCATCTGCATCAGAATCAACATCAGATTCCTTTCTCCTTGAGGCTTTCTTGCTTGACACTTTGAGAGATATCGAATGTTTCTATTCAAATTCCTCTTCCTCTCTCAGTCTTCCAAGCTCTAACTCGTGCTCCCTTAGCTTACCAAAGAGTGTAGCCATATTAATTGTAGTAAGATCTCTTGATTCTGATATAGTTGTTACCTTAGGTTGCCAGCTTCTGTTTAAGCTCTTCAAGATCTTTATGTTGATCTCCTCCTTCTGAAATGCTTTACCAAGTGCAATCAAATGATTTATAGTGTGAGTGGACCTTTTTTGTACCTCATAGATATTCTCTCCAGGCTTCATCCGGAACATTTCATACTCCTGGATTAGAGAATTCTTTCTAGCCCTTTTTACCTCATTGGTTCCTTCATGAGTCACCTCAAGAACTTCCCACATTTCTTTTGCACTCTTGCACGTTGATACCCTGAAAAACTCGTAAATCGTAAGTGTAGAGGAAATAATATTTGTAGCCTTGATATCATATTGTGCACATTTATTCTCATCTTGATTCCATTTAGAAAAATATTTCAAAATAGTTTTTTCATCAACAAATTTAGTTGGCTCAAAAGGTCCATTAATTATAGCATCCCAAATCCCCTTATCAACAGATTCTAAGAAAATCCTCATTCTAATTTTCCAAAAGGGATAATTTTCTCCCGCAAACAGAGGGGGTCTGTTTGTAGAGGCGCCTTCTCCGAAGGTCTGAGAAACTGAAGCCATCAGGATCAATTAATCGATTTCACAGAAAGAGTAGGAAAATTTATGGCTTGTTTCTCTTACCAAGAGAAGGGTGGGGTGAATTGGTAATCAATAAAGACGCTTTTTTTTTAATCTTTTTGGAAACTTTAGATGATCTTTAAGTGCACACAATAAAAATACCAAAATAAAGCAATAGAGAGATTAATGATAGAAAACAAACATAGTCTTTTTATCTTGGTTCGGGCTCAATGCCTACATTCAGTCTCTTTCAATCAATCTTAGATTGAAAGACTTTCCACTATAAAGATTTTGAGTTTTTTCAACAAGGCTATACATAGACCACATTGCCAAAATGTAAAACACCTCTCTAACTCACACCAATCTAATATAGCAAACACAAACCCTGTAGAAGAACAATCCTCTTCACTACAGTAACCCTTTGAGACCTTTCTCAAAGTAAAAAGAACACCAAGTTCTTCTTCCTAGCAACATGCACAGGGAAACAACATAATCCTAGATTGCTAAACAAGATTTTTGATAAGGTAATAATACACCTTAATTGTGCAGAAATGATCAGCCAAAAGAAGTCTAATGCTAACCTTCAAGAGTTCTTCAAAACCTTTGAATCTTGATTCTTGGAGCACTAGGCACACCTACAATCTCTTTCTAAACTCTCTAATATCATATATGAAAATTATCAAATGATCAAAATGTCAAAAGTTGTTTATACAGCATGCAACATGTTATTATATAGAATTTCTCATATCAGACGCACTTTAATCGATTACTAAAATAATGTAATCGATTATGCTTTAACAAAGTTTATACCATGATTACATTGCAACAGATTTAATCAAATACACAAGTAATGTAATCGATTGCATGTTAACAGTAAGTCAAAACATTTGAGACTATGGTCGTTATTACAATTAGACTTAGCTTGAAAACAATTTTCAAATAATATACCAGACTTAATTGATTACATAAATAGTGTAATCGATTAAGTCCTACACTTAGACATTTTTGAAAACTTTTTCTTCAAAAACACATCACTACACATTTCAAACAGGTGTATGCCAAGAAACGAGTTTTAATCAATTTTACGCATAATGTAATCAACTTAAACTTGTGTAGTTTGCCACAGATTTAAGCATAAATTATCTGATGAACTTAATTGATTGCTATACCAGTGTAATCGATTACTTCATACATATTTGCTTTGTGCGAGTGGTTTTAACATATGAACACTTGAGAATGCATACAACATAAGTAAACACATTTATGATCACAATGAGTATGCATAACAATCAGTTTAGCAACATATGTATCAAACATAAAGACACATTTCTGTTTTTGTCATGGTAACATGTATGTGTTGTCATCATCAAAAGGCAAACATATGGGAACTGGGTTTAGCACATTGCTCCCCTTATCAACAAAATGGAAAAACATTCAAAATATGTTGTTGAATATTAGAAAGAAGGCCTTGATTATTGATAACGGTTGAATATACTGTTATCTGTGATCCAATTTTGATATTAAATAAACTCTTTTTGACTTAGAAGCTTGCTTGAACTTTTTTTTTTAGTTTATTTTTGTGAATAAGTGAATCGAGGTTATACTTTATGATTTTATCACTAAATTCTCTTAATTTATTAGGTTATGGGTATGTTTTGGAAGAGGAGCAAAAGTATCAAGGAGTCGGAACTCAAGAGGGACAGCAAAAGAACCAGAGAAGAAGGTTGAAGAAGGCGCATGGCGCCTGGTTGCTCTTTTCTGGGGCCCTCAGCGCCACATGTCACGTAAGAAACCTGCTTGCCCCTTAAGGGGCGCTGAGCGCCAGTGACTTGGGCTTATGGGCCAATTTTTTATCTATTTAAGGACTTGAACACCCTAAGCTTGGTATCTTTTGACGGCTGAAGCTCATAAACACACTTTTCGATCCTTTAGAGCAAAATTAGGGATGCGGGAGCTCTGTGTTAACTCTCTATTTTTCCCCATTTTTCTGTGTTTAGAATTCATTTTTAGTTTCTTTTTGTTTTTAATTGTCTAGAATTAGGTTAGTTTTAGGTTTTTCTATTAATTCTTTAGTTTTATAGAATTTTAGTTAAAAAAAGGTTTTTAGGTGTATTTTTAATATTTTTGTAAATAAGTAGGAAAATAATATTTTTTTTAGAAAATCTTTTAATAAAAAAAATTGTTTTTCTTAATTAGGTTTAATTTTTCTTTAATTGTAAAATTTCCTTTTCTTTTCCTTTAATTGTGGATTGATTTTCTGTAGATTGGGTGATTGGGTCATTTGATGATTGGGCTGAAATGCAAATTGGGCCGCTGTCTACAATAATAGGCTTAAGTGAAACACACGTTTTGGACCATCAGCGTTTATTGAAGTGCACCATTTTGAGGTTGGCAGCAGCTTCCTTAGCGGTCCTTACCTCGCAACTCATTTGGAGAAAAAGATCCCTTGTGTTAGGGCTTCGAGGAAGAGAAAGTGAGCGCGAGAGAAATAGGCTCCATGGCCCAAATGCCACTTGACCAGAAGCTCAGTGAAGATTGGGGCACATGCGGGAAGCTTAATCAGTAGAAAGAAAGAAGAAAGACGAAGAAGATGATCAAAGGGTTCAGAGAGAAAGAGTGAAAGAAAAGAAGGGCTTACCGTCCGATTGAAGAAGATGCGTGAAATGTAAGAGCGCATGTTCTCTTTTCTCTTGAACCCTATAAAAAGCGTTTTGCTGTACAGAGTAGAGGGTACGGTGGAGGGTGACAGACTCCACTCAAGTGTGTTGTGGTATCGCGGACGGTGACAGACTCCGCACGAGAGTTCTGAGTAGAGAGTGAGAACATGACGGGTGACAAACGTCGCACATAGGGTTAGGGTTCGATTCACTTGTACCTTTAGGTTTATTGCTTTGTGTATAGTAGATTTAGATTCTTGAACTTTTGATCGAGACTCACGGTGGTGACAGCCCGTGAGCATCTCGGCGTTGCTTTTACAATAGTAATCTCTTGTAATTTTCATTTTACATGTAATGAAATTTCAAGTTCGGTTGATTTTTCTTTCGCGATTACATTTTCTGCTTTCGTGATTCCTTTATGATGCTTAGTTGATTCTAGAATTAGTTTCCATTGTTGATTTACTTTCTTTGCAATCGAAGATTTTGAACTATGATTCCAGGTTTTGTTATTGAATTTTAGTTTTCATACTCTAATATTGAACTGTAACTTTCATTGTTAGATTCCATGCTTTTGGTTTTAGGTATTTGATTTCTTTCTTGATTTGAATTTCAATTTCTCTATTTTAACTCAAGTCCTGCTTCTGTGTACATTTCAATTTTACGGATTCTTTACTGTTTGTTCAAGCTGGTTAGCATTTAGGATTTTAATTACAATTTGCATATCTAGTGTCTTTGTAAATCAGTAGATCATGTTAGGTATAACAATCAGGTTTTATTTCTGTTGTAGGTAATTAAACTCCTATTTTCTTTTATTTTCTTTTCAATTCATTTTCTTTCTTCTTTTAAAAAGTTACAGATTTTAGATTCTCTTTTCCTTTTAAATTTCAGTTCCATTCATATTAATTATCCACACCTAGTTTAGATAGTTAGTAAATAATACAAGAATTAACTTTACATTTTCTAAACTTAATTTTGTCGAGTCTATAGATTGATATCTTGGTCAGCCCTATATTACATTTGTAGGGACCAATTTTGTTATGCTTTAGGCGGCTAAAAAGTAATTTAACACTCTCCCCTTATCTTTTTAGGGTTTCCATCTCATTTTCATTTTTCCATTGTAAGTCAAGGTTTTCCATGGTAATGGAGAGCTAAATTCATCTGTTGTTGGGAAAGATGTAACCTCTAAACTTTCATGTATTTGAATATGTAAACATTTTATGCTTCTTTCATTGAATGTTAGTGATTTTCTTCTATTCGTAATGTTAATTATGTTTTGGCCATTCATAGTTTGATGTTTGATTTGTCTAAGTATTGGAAAATATCTTACAAATCATGATCTGAAGAATTTCACCTGAAGGGACTATTGCCTAGACATAGGGATAGAACGTTTGGTTGTCTTAAGCTTTTGTTCGTAATGCAGAATTGATTGTTAGGGATGTAAGGGATTGTGGTGTAATAATTAAAGATAGGCTTTTTACGCCGAGACATCGGGTTCTAAGTAATTTAGAAAGTAACATTAACATTCTAATGAAGAAGACGAATTCTTATATGCATGAAAGTAAAGAAGGTCTTACCATTTTATATTATTTGATACGATTTGGTACACTTGCATATGAGTTAACAATTATCCACCACCAACTTATGTATGTTTCCAAAACCATTTTTATTCCATTCTTTCAATGCAACTTTAAGACGTTGCAATTTCCTTTGCAAAATCAACATAGGACAACACAAAGTATGAGCATTCCAAAAGCTATTGATGAGGAATGATAATCCATGAGACTTTCACATCTTTAGAAACCGAAAAGAGGATGATTTGAAAACCCAACTAAATGAAAAAGGAAAAGGAATAAGAGATTATGATTTGAGCAGTTTCAGGGTAAAACATTAACACGATAAGAAGACTAATTCTTAAGAATAGGAAACTTACAAAAAAATTCATCAAGTCTTTTATTAATACGATGCATACCTTTTTGAAAATTTTACCAAGTGTAGTAGGATCTAGAAGAAGGAGCATCAACAATCTCATTAAAATTGATCCCATTCAAAAATTCATCACAACAAACAACATTAAAATTGCTAAGCATACACCAAGAATCATGAAGATTAACAAGAGAAGACCATAATGAGAAACAAACAATGTAAGTAGTTGCACCATAACCCTAAAAACCTATAATTTAACATCATTTACTATAAGAACAAATGAAATAAATTGACTAGTAATATCAATAATATCAAACGTGAAGTCACTTTTATCCAAGAATCATAATCTAACAACCTTGGTAGAAAAATCAGAGACAACAAACAACTTAAAGTTCAAACTATAAAAAAATAGCATGATAAGAATTGAACTAAGTCATTGGTTTAGCTAATAAAAGAAAATTGTGTTAGTGCTCAACAATCAAATTTCATTGGTTTATCATTACCCAACCCCCTCAAATTTGGAAAAAGACCTATAAAATCTTGATTTATTTTCAGAACTCCTTGCTTTAGAGGATTTAACATAAGATTTCTTTGGAGATCTTCCCCTACCTGACATCATGAATTAGTAAAGCAACCAAATCAAATGGAGAAGTATTCAAAATTTGTTGTTGAATATTAGAAAGAAGGCCTTGATGATCCACCACCAACACATATAAGTTTCCAAAAATATTTTTATTCCACTTTTTCAAAGCAACTTTAAGACGTTGTTTTCTTTGCAAAATCAACAAAGGACAACCCAAAGTACGAGCATTCCAAGAGCTATTGATGAGGGAACAATAATCTATATGAGACTTCCACATCTTTAGAAACTAAAAAGAGGATTATTTCAAAACCTCAACTGAATAAAAAAAAAAGAAAAGAAGCAAGGGATAATTATATGAGCAGTTTCAGGGTAAAACATTAACACGCAAGAAGATTGATTCTTAAGAATTGGAAAATTACGAAAAACTTTATCATGTCTTCTATTAATACGATGCATACCCATTTGAAAGTTTGACCAAGTATAGTAAGATCTAGAAGAAGGATTCACAACAAGCTCATTAAAATTGATCCAATCCAAAAATTCAACAAAACGAACAACAATAAAACTACTAAGTATACGCAAAGAATCATGAAGATTAATAAGAGAAGACCATAAAGAGGGACAAAGAGCATAAGTAGTTGCACCATAAACCCTATCAATCTATAATTTAACATTATTGACCATAACAACAAATGAAATAAATTGACTAGTAATATCAATAATATCAAACGTGAAGTTACTTCTATCCAACAACCATATTCTAACAACCTTGGTAGAAAAATCAGAGAAAACAAACAACTTAAGGTTCAAGCTATAAAAAAAACATGATAAGAACAAAAATAAGTCATTGGTTTAGCTAAGAAAAGAAAATTGGGTTGGTGCTCAACAATCAAATTTCGTAGCATATTAATAGTTTTAACATTAGCCAACCCCTTCAAATTCCAAAAAAGAAAAGACCTTTAAAACTCATGATTTCTTTTTAGAATTCCTTGCTTTGGAGGATTTAACATTAAATTTCTTTGGAGGGCTTCCCCTACCTAGTTTTCTAGTAGTTTGAAATGCACATCATATTTTTTAGTAGTAGAATTTTCCCCCTCTTCCACCACATTAGCTCAATTAAATGTTAATTTTGATTCTTTGACAAGTCTAGTTTCCTCAAACCTAAAAGAATTAGGGATTATTTAAGAATTTTTGTTATGAGAATAAATTATTAGCAACTCTGGAGATTTATTTTCAATGGGAGTAACATCATCCAAAGAAGACATATCAACCAACGAATTAGAGTTCGTTGGCACATGACCAATAGTAGTATCAAGATTATGCACAAAAGAACACCTATCTTCAACACCAAAACTATCAACCACCAAGTGAGAAGGTACACATGGTGCCAAGATTTGAACTATAGGTTGAGACAAAACAAGTTGCACCACTCCAAGATGAACCCCATCAGGTTGTACCACAACATGTTATACTACAGTAGCAAGTTGTTGCATCTCATTAGAAGGTTATTGAACCACAAATTACATTATAGGCTTCTCAGACTTCACCATAAACTCCATCAATATAGGATCTGATTCTTGTGGACCATCCGAAACACCACCAACCTTAGAATGATAATGTTGTTAAATTTTGGCACCAACTATTTTCCCCCTACCAAAATTGGCACAGGAATTGTGTTGCAATTTTCTACAATTAGATAGGACATGACCAATCATTTTAAATTTACAACAAAATAATGACAATTTTTCATACTCCACATAAAAAATGAATGCATATCTTGGCATTTCCACCATAATTTGATTAGGTAGATCATATAACAAATCAATATCAACTAAAACAAGAGTAAAGAAACCACGAGAATTATTAATGGTGCAATCATCCAAAGATAAAGGTGTGTCAATACCATGTGCTATAGAAAAAATCATTTTCAATTGGTAATAGTCTAATGGAAGACAATGAATACAAACCCAACATTGAGTGAAATCCTTTGTCCAATAAAAACATAAAGAATATTAGGAGATAAGTTCCAAGTTCCAATAATCAAAACCTTTCTCATATCCTTAAACAAAGGAAAAGAAAATTCATAGAATCATTTACCAAGACAAATTGTCTTCCATTGACCCAAATGTTTCTAAGCAACACCAAGTTTCTTAGAAAGGTCCAAGTGTGTGAGGGACTTATCCCCTTTTGTCAATAGAATACGCTCATCCAAATGATTTTTACAATCCTTCATACCAAAATAAACTTCCTCAACAATTTGTACAAAAGCTATAACTCCTTTAATATAAGGATAAGACAATTGTGATAAAGGAATATCACATGCATTATTTAGAACTTACAAAAGTATGCTTTTATAGTCACACATTTATAGGTGATTTGGATGAGGGAAAATACCCCTGATTCTGTGAACAACCTTAGGGAATATGAAACCCTGAGAACGAAGCCATACTCATATAATCAAAACCACCTTGTAAGATTCCCAAAAGCCAAAAACCATGCAACGATGCTTCACCAAATGTGATCCAGATTTGATGAAAAATTTGATATTAAAAATGAAAGCACAAGATCGAAAAAGGGATGTGATTCAAGATCTTTGAGTGAAGAGGAACTAAGACACATAAGACATGACACCCATGGATTGAGAGATGCATATAATCAAAGTGTCTTGAAGCACAATATCAAAAAGGCTAATCTCTTGTTCTTTGGTGTTCAAACCATAAAGGTAACTACTTGCGTTTTTCTCAATTTCAGACGACGACTTTAGATCACCAATGCTTTTTTAACTCAATGATCAATGGAAAATCATCTGCAGAGTCACTTGTAGTTATAGAAGACAACGATAGAGTCTTCATAGAGTTACATCGAATTAGCGATGAAGTTATGATAGAACGAACACCCATTTATACCTATCTCTATCATGTTATTTTTCAATAATTTTTCCCTATAAGTGCGATGTAACTTTATCATGGATTTGATGTGGTTCCTCATATTTTTTTCCTTTTGATTTTTGATTTTTTTTATTTTTTAATAAAATCTTCATGTAATGACAACAATGCCTATCATGAACTTATTTGAAAATAATATATATGGTACAAACAAAAATCTGTGTTAGAAAATCCAAGGAATATGGAATACAAAATGAATAAATCCATTGGACTAAATTTTTTATACACACAACGTCAACAAGATTCATCTCGAAACCAAGATATTTTTGTCAAGAAACTTCAAAATGAAAGATCTTGGTGATGTCTCATTTGTATTAGGAATTCATATACATTGAGATTATCACAAATGAGCTATATCAAGAAGGTAATTAAAAGATTTTATATGCAAACATGCAAGTTAGAAGATTAACTGCTAAGGGAGACAAATTTAGTCTTAATCAGTGCCCAAAAGAAAACTTAGAAATTTAGGAAATGCAGAAGATTCCTTATGCATCAATTGTAGGGAGTCTAATGTATGTCCAAGTATGTATGTCTTCAGATATAACATACATAGTTTGGATTTTGGCAAATATTGAAGCAATCCAAAACTAGATCATCGGAAATAAGCTAAAAAGGTTATGTATTATTTACAAAGAACAAAGGATTATATGCTCACATATAAGATGTTAGACTAGTTGAAGATCACTAGATATTTCATATTGTATTTTTCTAGATTTAAGGATGATTTAAGATCCACTTCAGGATATATCTATATGTTGGTTAGTGGTGCAAATTCTGGGTACAATTTCAAGCAAACCCTTATTGCTTCATCTATCATAGTTGTAGAATTTATAGCATGCTTTGAGGCATCTAGTCTTGGGATTTGACTAAGGCATCTAGTCTTGGGATTTCAAACACTTAAGTTATAGTATCACAATAAATCAATCATTTATATTCAAATAGTAATAAGAGTTTAATCAAGTTAAAACACAATGATATTAAGTTCCTAGTTGTAAAGGAAATGATACAAAGTAGACAAAAAAATATAAAGCATATAGGGATTTATTCCATTATAAAAAATTCTTTTATTGAAGATATTTCACCGAAGGTCTTTCATGAACATATCATTTAAATGAGTGTTTTATAATTTGAGGAATTTTTTAGTTCAGCGGGGTTAGTCATATACATGTTTATGTTCTATGTCTAGTATTATGTATATACATACTTTGGTATTTAGGTCATTTTTTTTATCAAATACAAAGTTTGATATTCCATCATTACACTTTGTGTAATAATTTTATTGGTTGATCTAAAGTAAAATATGACCAATTAAAAATTAACATGTACAAGTCATTTTCATGTCACACATTTTATGATGAGTTTGTGTTAATATTCGTAATCATTCAAGTGTTCAATTATGATCAATATAAAGAAAAGTGTTTTGGTACCTGTACTGATATAACTAATAAATTGGATAAGGTATAAAATGGAAAAATTTTAAATTCACAGTGTGACACATTTGTAAGGACACATATATTACCAATAGTAGATTCTTAAAATTTTAGGGTAATATATATTGTTTAAATGTTTTATGTTCATTATTTGGTTAGTTCAAATTATAAAGTGATTTATTAATAATAGATTTATGACTAAAGAATGAAAAATTATTGTGTAAATATTCTAAAATAATATTATGATTTAATGATAAGTTTAATTGAAAATATTAAAATCTGGACGGTGATGGATAAAAGTTACAAGTTACAAAATGGATCATTCCCAAAGAAAATAACATTATGTTAGAATTATATTTTGGTTTAATCCTTTTCGACATCCCTATTTATGTACGAATGTCTCAATTGGATCCTCATTTTGTAAAGTGTGTCAAAATGGTCCCTAATTTTGAAAATTGATATCAATTGAGTCCTTTCCGTTAAGTTGGCTGGACGGCGTTAAAAAAATTGATGAGTGGATGCTGAGATGGCGAACGAACGCTCGTCCACCAGCAAACGAACGCTCGTCCACCAGCGAACGAACGCTCGTCCACCAGCGAACGAACGCTCGTCCACCAGCGAACGAACGCTCGTCCACCAGCGAACGAACGCTCGTCGACCACCGAACGAACGGTCGTCCAGCAATAAGAGGTCGACGAGCGTTCGTTCTCTGGTGGACGAGCGTTCGTTCGCTGGTGGACGAGCATTCGTTCGCTGGTGGACGAGCGTTCGTTCGTCATCTCAGCATCCACTCATCAATTTTTTTAACGCCGTCCAGCCAACTTAACGGAAAGGACTCAATTGATATCAATTTTCAAAATTAGGGACCATTTTGATACACTTTAAAAAACGAGGACCCAATTGAGATATTCGTACATAAATAGGGATGTCGAAAAGGATTAAACCTTATATTTTCTCTTCAACGAGAAAAAAACAAAAGCATTACCTAAATTCACAATAAATATATAAAAATTCTCTATCTCAGAATGAATTAAAAAACCCCTTCTAAAACATTTGTGTTTTGAAAAACTTATTTTTTTTTTCATTTTTAACTGTTTTATGAAAAATAACTATTTTTGAAATAAACGGACATCCACTAAATTTTATTTTTTAAAACACATTATTATGTATCCAAAAAGTATTAAATAGTATTTTCCACTTTTTTTTTCAATATATTTTTCTCTCTTTCAAATTCGACATCTTATTTTCTTATATAGACGCTTTTTATTTTTGCGTGTAAACAAAATTAATTTTCATGAAATTACTTTTGGATAAATTCATCCAAATAATAAAAGCTTATGAATATAATATACTGTAATAAAACTTAATTAAGTTTTGAGTAATTGATAATTTAGAAATTTTAATTGAGATTTTATTAAATTTTAGTGTTTTCTATAATTTTAAAAATTTTAAAATTCTTCAATTAATTTCTTTAGTCAAATTCTTTTATTAATAAGTGACTATAATGTTACTGTATCATCTGCTTAAATTGTCACATACTATTATATTTTATCACAAGAAACCATAAATTTTTAAAAAATCAAATAAAAATAAAAATATATGTATTTATATACAATTATAAAATTATAAAGGGTTAAATATGTTTTTAGTCCCTGAACTATCAAGCGATTTTGGTTTTAGTCCCCACTCAGAACTTTGATGGTTTTTAGTCCTTATTGTTTTGAAACTCTGAGTAATAGTCCTTAAAATTGGACGGTGTTAAGTTTCAGTGGATGTGGCAAACGGCGTTGCCACGTGATCACTGATCTGCTCTATTCTCTGTCTGCCACGTTGGATGTTTAAGTGTTTGAACTGAGATTAAGTTAGTTAACCACTTCGTGATCTTTTATAAATCAGATTTGAAGAAGTTGGGTTCTTCTTCGTCGCTGCAGCTGGGGGCAAAGACCTTGGGTACATGTGAAGGTTGGAGTTGGTGTTCTTGAGGAGGTAAGTTCATATGTTTTGGTTTTGGTCTTCTTCTGTTCTTCGTGTCAATATGAGGATTTGGGATATAGGGTTTTTGTGGGCAGGAAAGCTGATGAAGGGATTGCTTTCTTGTAGTCAAATGAAAGGTGAGAGTGGAGGAAATGGTTGGACGCGAAGGTCAATTGGTTCGTCTAAGTCGCAAAGCTGTGGATCATCTTCACGGTTACCTTCTAAATTGTGTGGTTGTGGTGAAACATTGTTGGTTTTGAAGGCCACTACTGTGAAGAACAAAGGAAGATTGTTATATAGATGTAGAAATTGGGCAGTAAGTGATTTTTATCTTTCATTTCATTTGCTGAAATTTGAATTAATCTTGTGTTGTTTTGATTGTAGAGTAATTCAAGTTGTAATTACTTTGAATGGCATGATGAAGGAGTTTCTGAAGCTGAAGGAAGCTATGAAAGAAAACGTGAAGAACTTCAAATGTGTTTGGAAAATGAAAAACTTGTATTGGATCTAAGGAAGAAGAACGACAAGTTGAAAAGGAAATTAGAAGAAGAGAAGAAAGTTGTGAAAATGATGTTGTTGTTGTTTGTCTTGTCATGGGCGTTAACAATTTTCTTTTGTATTATGTTTTTGTTAAAGATGAATTGTAATTAAGAATTATGGTTTAATAGAATGAGGTTTGTCTGGAAATTGTGGTTGTTGTTTGTTTTGCCTTTAACATTCCAGTGTTACTGGTATATTGATATATGTAAATAAAGAAAGGAGTTCACAGCATAAGAAAGTAGAAGTAGAGTATTTGTAAATGTGGAGTTGGAATAAATAAAGTTAACTTGGCACATTATGCAAAGATGGAATACAACACGAAGCACGATATAATATGAAGTGGTCCCAGAGTATTAAATAAGATAAGTTTAGTGGTCCCTTTCCACTACAAAAAATATTAAAAGCAACCACAGCAACCACTGTACCCACTACTACTATTGTTCCCTGGGTCACTGTGACTTACAAAATTCTCATTAAAATAAAGGGTTGGCTACAATAAATCTTCAATTGGTACTAGCTTGGGACCCTATATGTTGTGCAGCTAGTCGTGAGGATGTTCTTCTTCCACCTGGGTGCCTTGATACAGGTCATGCTCCACTACCACTTGTTCTTCCCCGTTTTGATGTTCCTTCTCCTTGGTGACTTGATGTAGCTCCTGCTCCACTGCCACTTGTTCTTGCCCTTGTTGATGTTGCTCCTCATTGTGACGTTGATGGAGCTGGTTCTGGTTGAGAACCTCCTGCACTGGAAGTGGCCCTTGTGCTGCCAGATCCTCCTACAGTTGAAGTGGCCCTTGTGTTCTGTAAATGGAAGTAAGCAACATTGCAATTGTCATAGTGTAAATAAGTTTGAATGTGTAAATAAGTGAAGTTGTAAAACATTGATTTTGTACCTTTTTCTTTCCCCTTTTACATGTTCTTACATTATGACCAAATTCATTGCAGCTGCTACACTTCATAACAAGATTCTTCTTTGACAATTTTGTATGAGTCACATATTCATCAGCCTCCCTTCTTCTTAGTTTTTTAGGCCTCCCAAGGGGTGTTTTATAAATTGGAGGCAGTAGGGAACTAGATTCAGAAGTTGACCACAATTGTTGTCCATTGATTGGAACAATTTCAGGGCCATAACAAGTCTCATAAGCCTCTCTCTTGTAATAAGGATGTACATAGTCTTCAGGGTTTTCTAGTTTGTAATTGATGGCAGCCACAGCTTGCCTGCAAGGAATTCTTATCAAATCCCAAAAGTAACAACTATATGAATGGTTACTTAGGTCAACTACAAATTTATCCATAGTAAACCCGTGAGTGACTTCAAATTTTGCAGCCCCTGCCCAAGTTGGAATCCAATTTCCACTCTTCTCAACTTCCCCATCAAGCCTATTTCGTGGTTTAGGCATCACAGCTCCTGTATATGTCTTTGTTTTTTCTCTAAGTGATGCAAACCTCCTCATAATGTAAGTTCTAATCCATTCCATCATAGTTATGATAGGTTTGTCTCTAGCTAGTAAAATTGTACTATTAAATGACTCAGACAAATTATTTAACAAGACATCGCATCTAGGATAACTACTAAATGCATGTTTACACCAACGATTAGTTGGAATAGCTAGCAACCAATTGTAAGCATCAATGTTAACTTTGGACAACTCACCCATTTTCTTTTCCCAATCCTGTTTAAATGTGGCCTTCGCAGCCCCATCATAAGATCTCTAATAAGCACTCCTCCACCAAATTTCTTCTTGTAATTGTTATACAAGTGCCTTAAGCACAATCTATGTTCCACTCCTTCCAATATCTCATAAAAAACTGTCATTAGTGTCTGCAAATCACAAAAGTTTGTCATTAGTCCCTGGAAATCAGAAAAGGTCCTACTCAATAGTAAAATAGGGAAATATTTAAATTCAGATACCTTTTGTTGATCAGAGATTAAAACCCAACGTTGACAATCAATGCCCTTAAATGTTAGGGCTTAATCGTCCACCTGGATAAAACACAAGAGTCATTCAATTTCAGTGCACAATGCCACGTGGATAAAAGAAAAAATACAACTCAGATAAATTTAACGCCGTTTGAGACTAGTTAACGGTTAGGATAAAATATGTTCATTTTTACCAAAAATATGACCTAATTGAGACAGATGAAAAAATGAGAACCGAACTGAGATTTTCATACAAAAATGAGGAACAAGGAAGGGATTAAACATTTATGATTTTATAATTTTAAATTTTATATTTACAAAAAAAGTGAATGAAATTAATTTTTCTAATTATATTTTTATATTTACAAAACTATATTTTTTATATTTTATTTTTATATTTCAATGTTAAAAGAAACATCTCATATGTTCTGAAACTCTTATTCCCGAAAAACTTCTAGAAAATTCGTTCGAGAAAAATTATTCTAAAAAAAACATTTCATATGTTTAGTAAAAATCTTTTGTCTAAAATTCTTGTTCAAGAAAACATATTTCAGAAATATTGTTTCAAATAAATTATTATTATTTTCTTAAAAGTAATCCATAAGTCATCATTGAAATATAGCAATAAGGATAGAATGATTATTTTAAAAATTATAAGGGTGCAAGTAGTAATTACAGAGATGCATGAAATAAAAACCAATTATACAATGGGAATATGCTGATTGGGCCTTTGGCTCTCCTCAGTTACACCCAAAGGTAATTTCTTTCTGCACCCTATGCCCCTATTAAAATGACATAATTATTTTTAATTAAAAATAATAAAAATTCTAACATTCCCTGTCTCATCACATAACCTGCACCTCCATTACCGAAAGGAAGCCTTCAACACACTATACCAATGGAAGCCATGACTCCATACACCTTCATTTCACATAAGTGAAACGATATGCACTTTGTAAGAAAAGAGATGTTTTTTTGTTTATCATTACAGCTGGCACTATTATCTTTGTCCACTGTATACTATATTTGTTACTTTATTGTAGAGCTATCAAAATGGGTTACAATCCGTGGGTCAACTCGGCTCACTACGGGTTTGAATCAAGTTGGGTTTGAAAAAATTATATTTTTTTTATGCGAGTCAGATTTCAACCTGGCTCATTTAAACATGGCTCATGCAGGTTGAACCCATGGTGGGCTGGGTTAGCCCACCAACCCAAAACCTAATTTTATTTTATTAAAATTTAATTTTAATTTTATAAAAAATATTTATTATTTTGTTTTTACTTGAAAAAATTATTTAAGTTTCTTATTTTCAAAATTAATTAAACATCCATATTGGGAGTGAAATTTGTTTAGATTTGAATTATAGAAAGTTTGTAATTTTTTTTTATTTTAAAAAAATTGTAATTAAGTGAGTCAGTGAGCCAACCCGTGGTGGGTCGGGCCGAGTTCGAATTTTTCTAGCTCGCTAATAAATGAGCCGGGTTGGATTAGCTCACTAAGTGGCCAACCCATGGTGGGCCGGACCGGGTGACTCGTTTTGACAGCTCTACTTTATTGTTAGTTTGTTAGGATGGTTATTTGCTTTACTGCATATTCTATTACAGTTGACACTATTATTTTTCTAGAATCGTATCTTGTGTTTTTACTTTTGTGGTATAAATTGCACATCACACAGTACTTTTACTGGTGAGTTGAATAATGAGAATGAAGAACTTTTGAAACCAGAATTACCTATGCTTTCTCTATCATGGTATCATCACTGAAAACTCACCTTTCTTCCGCTTAATGCTCTTATCCTCTTCCTCTATATTCAACCATGGCTTCCATTAGCCAAATTACTTTCCCAACACCGGATCACTTGGTGAATCTAACTCATCCACTCTACTTGCATCTTGGAGAAAACCCAGCTTTGGTGCTTGTTTCGCCTCTTCTCACAGAGAGCAATTTCCACCAATGGGAGAGAGACATGGTAGTCGCCCTTGAAACCAAAAACAAGGAGCGCTTCATTCATGGCACTCTTCCTTGTCTACCCACCACAGATCCCCCATATGAAGCTTGGTGCAGATCTAATCGCATCGTAATGTCATCGCTCACTCGTTCCATGACTCCTTTCATCAAGCAATCTATGATGTGGATGGATACGACTTCTGAGATTTGGTGAGATCTCAAGGATCGCTTCTCTCATGTTGACAAATTTCTAAAACTTCTGCTAGTTTGGTTACTGTGGACTCTTCTGCTTTTCCTCAGCCATTGAATTTGGATGGTAAGCACAACAATGATCAGTTCACTTTCTCTAAAGATCAGTATCAAGCGATCTTGGCCTTGCTCCAACACACTAAGGATCATTCATCCTCTATGAATCATGCTTATGTTCATAATTCAGGTACATCCTCTTCTTTTCCTCATTGGATCATTGATAGTGGTGCCACTGACCACATTTGTCCAATTCAATTCTTATTTCATAACCTTCACCCCATTAAACCAATCCATATTAATTTGCCTAATCACACTACTGTCATTGCCTCATTTTCAAGGACTATTCATATAGGTACCTTATTACTTGTTGATGTCCTTTTTGTACCTAGATTCTCTGTTTCTCTCATTTCAGTTCCTAAATTTCTTTCCACTATAAATTGCATGGCAGTATTTTGTGATTCTCACTGTTTATTTTTTTAGAGGTCTCACCTCACGATGATTGGAGCAACTAGGAAGGTTGATGGCTTGTACTGTTTTGAAGAATCATACAATTTGAATCATAACAAGGTTTTACAATCTTCTCCCATCACCGAATCAAAATTTTTTATTGTAAATGCAGTACATAATAGTGCAATGTGACATCATAGACTAGGACACACTTCCAATTCCATTTTACAATTGTTATCTTCTCAACATTTTGATATTAAATACCAAAATTGTATGCCCTGTGACATTTGTCACTTTGCCAAACATAAGAAAGTACCATTTCCTGTTAGCACCTCCAGAAGCTCTCATCTCTTTGAATAGTTACATGCTAATATTTGGGGTCCCATACAAACTGTTTCCATTGATGATTTTAAATACTTTTTTAACACTTGTTGATGACTATAGTAGGTTCACATGGGTTCATCTTTTAAAATCCAAAGCTGAAGTCAAAATTGTTCTTCCCAAATTCATCAATTTCATTAAAAATCAATTTGATACAAAACTAAAAAGAATAAAGTCTGACAATGAAAAGGAATTTTTCTTAATTGATTTCTTTTCTTCCAAAGGCATTTTTCATGAAACCTCATGCCTTGAATCTCCTCAACAGAATGGGATAGTTGAGCGCAAACATCAACATATTTTGAATGTAGCTCGCGCCTTACTTTTTCAGTCTCACTTGCCTTCTATTTTCTGGTTGTACGCTATCAGACATGTTGTCCATCTCATTAATAGGCTCCCTACTCCCTTTCTTAAACACCAATCTCCTTATCAATATGTTTTTGGAAGCCTCCCTGATTTTCGAACACTTAGAGTTTTTGGTTGTTTAGCTTTTGCTAACACTATATGGCTGGCAGAACTAAGTTAGACAAAGTGCCTCTAAGTGCATTTTTCTTGGTTTTAAACCAGGGGTTAAAGGCTATCTTTTATATAATCTTCGTAACAAAAATTTTCTTGTGTCTCGCAATGTAGTTTTTTTACGGGTCTCATTTTCCATATGCTCCTAATTCTCAATCCATTTCGCATCACCATAACATTGGTCTTATTGCATCACAACAAATTTTTGAATCTTTAATTTCTTTTGACATACCTGGTTCTGATGTTTCTTCTCCCAATATTGATAACACTGTTGTTGAACTAGTTATGCAATTCAATGATGATTCTGATAGTGTTGTACAAACTATTGATCACCTTCCTAGAGTTTCAACTCGACAGAGGAAGCCCCCTGCTTATTTGTCTGCTTATGATTTCCCTACTCTTTCTTTTGCTAACATTTCCTATAGTACTCCTTATCCATTACATTCATATTTATCATATTCCAATTGTTCTAACTCTCACACTACCTTTTACATGTCTTTATCTGCCACTATCGAGCCCACTTCCTTTAAGGAAGCTTGTCAGCATGATCATTGGCAGTAGACCATGCTTGCAAAAATACAAGCTTTATAGAGAAATTACACCTGGTCATTGCTTCTTCCTGAACCTCATTTAGTTTGTAAATTACACAAGTCTCTTTACGGCCTTAGACAAACTTCTCAACAGTGGAATTCCAAGCTTACATTTGCTTTTATTTCTTATGGGTTCTCACAGAGTTCTGCTGATCATTCTCTATTTACCCGTCATTCTTCTGACTCTTTTATTGCTTTATTGGTTTATGTTGATGATATGGTGCTCACTAGAGATAACATGCAAGCCATTATTGATGTCAAACAGTTTTTACATCATAAATTCAACATCAAAGATTTGGGCTCTCTTAATTTCTTTCTTGGTTTTGAGATTGCTCGATCACAACAGGGCCTTGTGCTAAATCAAAGAAAGTATTGTTTGGAAATCTTGGCAGAATTTGGTCTAACCAGTTGCAAACTTGCTACTTCTCCTTCGAATCCCACTGTTAAGCTTAGAGATGATGAGGGTGATCTTGTTTCAGATCCCACTGCTTACAGAAGATTGATTAGTAAGCTGCAATACTTAACTAACACTCGCCCAGACATTTCCTTTGTTGTTCAGCAAGTTAGCCAATTCATGTCCAAGCCACGAAATCTCATATCTATGCTACTTTCAGAATTCTTGAATATCACAAAGGTTGTCCAGGTCTCAGTTTATTTAATTCTTCTTCCAATCCTTACAGAATTCAAGCTTTTTCTACTTTCGATTGGGCTACTTGTTCATTAACTCGCAAATCCATCACGGGCTATTGTGTTTTTATGGCCACTGTCTTATTTCCTCGAAATCTAAGAAATAATCCACTATTTCTAGAAGCTCTACTGAAGCTAAATATAAAGCTTTGGCTTCTGTTGCTTGTGAACTGCAGTGGTTAAAATATATTGTTGATGACTTATGCCTTCAAATTCCACTTCCATTTCCCACTTTTTGTGATAATCAATCTGCAATTCAGCTGGCCAAGAATCCATCCTTTCATGAACGAACCAAGCACATTGAAGTGAATTGTCATCTTATACATGCTAAGATTCTTGATGGCCTCATTATCATTTCACATGTTCCTTTCAAGCATCAATTCGCTGATATGTTAATTAAGTCTCTTTATCCTGGACCCTTTCACGATAATTTGTTCAAGATAGGTTTGTTGAACATTTACCATCCATCTTGAGGAAGGGTGTGAAAAAGACACGTCTTCTGCTTATCATTACAGTTGGCACTATTATCTTTGCCCACTACATATTTTATTTGTTGCTTTATTATTAGTTTGTTAGGATGATTATTTTGCTTTGCTGCATATTCTATTACAACTGGCATTATTACTTTTCTAGAGTTGTTTCTTGCATTTTTACTTTTACTGTATAAATTGCACATCACATAATACTTTTACTGGTGAGTTGAATAATGAGAATGAAGAAGTATTGAAACCAAAATTACCTTTGATTTCTCTATCACTTCCATAAAATCTTTGTCGCACCTTCATTATTTCAACACTTCTTTCAGGCTGTGTTCTTTTTAAGGGATTTAAGGGAGATGATTTGGGGGAGATGATTTGAGTGGATTTGAGGGTAATTTGAGTGGTTGTTTTTTTGAGTGGATTTGAGGTTAATTGAGAGTGGATTTGGAAGGAAAGTTTGTGAGAATTAGTGTAGGATTTGATTGATGTGATTGATTTTAAAAATTAGTTTAATTGGTAGAAAATAAAGATTACCAAATTGCCCCTACTTATAAAAGTATTATAAAATGTTATTTTGTAATGTTATATTTAATTGTAAAAATGTTAATAAAGAGAAAAAATTTATAAAATTTTTTTAAAATTAATGTTTTAAAATTATAAAAATTAAATTGTAGTAAAATGAATGTATTTGAAATTATAGAATTAAATTGTAATATAATTTAGTACGAAGTGATATCAATTTATTTGTCACTCCTTAAAATGATAAACTTCAAAGTCTCACCTTAATAAACCAAACATGAACAACTTTATACATACATAAAATGCAAATAATCAACATCATTGAATTAATGTACTCAACAAGTCATATCATATTTAACAATATTTATACATTCATGGTAAGATCCCAAGAACATAGTAGTTTCAGGTGTCAATATTGAAATAAAATGACTGCATGCAACCTGTTAAATAAAGGACATCAATATCTTATATCATTGCTTTGATTAAATTACGTTCATAACATCAGTAATTTTCTGCCAAAATTTTTTTTGCCAAAGCAAATTCATAAAGAATGTCATAAATTTGTCTGTGGCATCTTCATATGTACCAATGGTTACACGTATAACATATTCTTCTGTTTTTCACTCAATCTTAAGTGCAATTAATTACGAACACAATCTTATGAACATCTACTCCAACCACTGTCCTGGAAGAAAAATTAAATAAACACTAATATTATGGCTGTTTATACCAAAATGTCATCAAATTCGTCCTTGGAAATTCATCACCACAACAAACTTGGGCAACCTTTTTGTAATACTTCTGGACATCTGTTGTTCTTCTAGCTAGGGAAACTGTCAAACAACAAGGTTAAAATTCAGCAAAGTTATTAAAAAAAGGGAATGGGTGTCTTCTGTGCACATATGAATCACTAACATTCTCTGTAACTTACCAAATCAACCACCTTCGTAGCTATCTACATCTCCCTCCTCCCCTTCTTCTCTGTCTATGACTATGCCTCCATTGGTAGTGCTCGGACCCCACCTCCATCATGTGCAACGTGAATTCGCTGCACATTTTCAACGCTTCACCTATCCAAGTGCAGATAATGCAAACACGAAGGCCAACCGGACACCACGCCACAACACACACCTGACACGATGCCATAACACACACCTGAACCGTAAAACTTGGCGCTGTGTAACCGGTTACGGGAACTGTAACCGAATACACATCTTTGCCAAGCATCATTGAAGCTGTAACCGGTTACGGGATGTGTAACCGAATACACTTCCGTCTTCTACAATGAGTAACCGGTTACGGCACTTGTAACCGATTACGTGGTAGGCATTCTAGAGACCCTCTTCTTCGAACTGCCAATGGCTTCTTCCATAACTTCTTCAACCACTGCTCCTTCCTTCATTTCTCATCTTCATGTGCTTCCTCATCATGAACAGCTTGGAATCGATTATTTATAACTAAGAATCGTTTCACGTTAAAAACGACGCTGCACAGTGCTCGTACTTCTTACAGGGGCATATAAGACTTTGTCACTTAAATCAGCGCAAATCGTCGCTTTTTGCGCAGATGAAATGCACAGTGATTTTTCCGAAAATCATCGCCTTTCCATCGTCGCAAATCGGCGCAAATCAGCTCATCAGAACATCCTTACTTTTAGAAATCCATCCTTCCCAATTTACGTAAATAGTAAATTCCCTTCAAACGAACACACCCTCAAAGTGTAAAAAGAAATCATGGGAGTGGAGGAAGAATTGCCATATAAAGGCAAATGATGCTTTTTTAAATCTAAATTCGTATATTCCTTTACAAATTTAACAATTATTGTTTGAAAAGAGACATGGCATGCTTGCTAGTCACCATCTTCGTTTCTCTCATTTTTTCTTGTACTTTTTAATAGTCAAATCTTGTCAATCTAGTCATGCATCAATCAACACCACTTTGAAATTGTGTCAGAGAAAGAATTTAAACAAAAACAAGTTTCCTTCAAGGCATGACAACACGTTAATTATCATCCTTTAACACTTAACTATGATATATATTCCAAAACTTAAAACAAATTTCAAAAAATGGTGATGCAATCATAAAACTTAACATGTCTAGTTTCGAAAAAATTTTGGTGATGACATTTTGATGATTTTAATATTTGAATTTCAATCATATGGTCATATATAAGTGTGTCGACTGTGTAGTGGAAATAATATAAAATTAAATATATTTATATTTCTTAAATTTAGACGTAAAATTAAAATTTCTTCTCTCTCTAAATTTCATATATTTTGTTCTCAAAATTTTTAAAAGTAAACGATATATTCCTCTCAACTTAATATTATTAAATTATTTATAAGTGTGTCGATTGTATAGATACGAGAATAAATATATTTATATTTTTTAAATATCAAAAATTTAAAATTAAATCGATATAGTCATCTCACACGTTAACTTGAAACGTCTTTTAACATGTAATTTCTTTTACACAATTAAATTAAAATAACTATTTATTAATTTTTAAGATTTAAACTATATTAAAATTTAAACTATAAAAAAATTTAATATTATGTTAAAATTTAAAAATTAAAATAATACTTAATTCAACAATTTACAAAACACAAGTGAAAGTTATATCAATTTATCAGAGAAATCTGAATTGTTTTGTGACGTGGTGATTCTTTTTGGGCCAAAAATCACTTGAATGTTTTCTCAGTTTTGCATTTTCAAAATAATGTGTGAACTTAGGCCTGTTAACGTAACAGTATGCAGAGAAGAAACTTGTAAACAGCAGAGATAGCACACACAGAGAGAGAGGGGAATATTCACTATATTGAAAGAATCAAAAACAGTGAAGTATATAGAGTGTGCATGGCACCCAGTAACTGTCTGACACAAGTCAGTTATACAGTTATGTTTACAACAACATACCCCCCTAAACATAACTAGTTAAACGAAATTACACCTAACAAAACCCTCAGCTGCTCAAACCTGGACTGTCTGAGAGCTTTAGTAAAAATATCAGCCTTTTGTATTTCAGTTGGGCAGTGCAGTAACTCAACTCTGCCTTGACTCACTAAATCCCTTAGGAAATGAAACTTAGTATCGATATGTTTGCTTCTCCCATGAAACACAGGATTCTTTGATAGACTTATTGCAGATTTATTGTCAACCATCAACTGTACGGGTCTTCTACACTTCAGCTTCAAGTCTTCAAGGAGTGCTTCTAACCAAATACACTGGCATGCTGTCTCTGCAGATGAAATATATTCTGCTTCACAGGTAGAAAGTGCCACTACACTTTGCCTTTTAGAACACCAAGAAATAGGTGCTCCACCATATTGAATGAAGTAACCAAACGTACTTCTTCTATCCACTGTGTCTCCACTCCAATCTGAATCACACCATACCTCCAATGTGCCTTCTGTGCTGCTGGATGCTTTGGGAAACAGAAGACCAAGATTTGTTGTTCCCTTTAAGTATCTCAGAACGTGTTTAGCTGCTGTCAAGTGTGATGTCCTAGGCTCATGCATGAATCTACTTAGTAAGCCAACACCATAACTGATGTCAGGCCTGCTATTGCAGATGTATCTCAAGGAACCCACGATTTGTTTATAAAGAGAAGCATCTACACATTCCTCTTCAGGTTGTTCTCCAAGCTTTAAATTTGCAATGACTGGGGTTGGAACACAGTTACAGTTAGTCATGCTGAAACGTTTCAGAACTTCATTGATGTACCTTGTTTGATGCAGAATAACTCCATTTGCTGTTTCCATGAATTCCAGTCCGAGGAAATAACTCAGATTGCCTAGATCAGACATTTCATATTCTTCCTTCATTTTCTTCTTGAACATATCTATTTCTTTTTCAGAATCTCCAGTTACGAGGAGATCATCCACGTACAAACACACCAGTAGTTTGCTCTGTAATCCAGCACTTCTCACATACACACCAAATTCAACAGAGCTCTTTTTAAATCCCAGCTTGATCAATAATGCATTGATGTGATTGTTCCAGGCTCGTGGTGCCTGCTTGAGTCCGTACAAAGCCTTATTCAATTTATACACCTTTTGTTCCTCACCTTGTTTCTCAAAACCAGGTGGCTGCATCACGTAGACTTCCTCTTCCAAAGGACCATTGAGAAAGGCAGATTTCACATCTAACTGCTGAATTTTCCAGTTATTCCAGCTGGCAACTGCTATCACGAGTCTTACTGTCTCAAGTCTTGCAACTGGGGAATAGACATCTATATAATCTATTCCTTGTTGCTGTAAAAAACCCTTCGCTACAAGTCTGGCCTTTAGCTTTGCTATCTCACCACTTGGTTTGTACTTTGTCTTGAAAATCCATTTTACCCCAATTGCCCGTTTATGCTGAGGTAGTTCAACCATATCCCAGGTTCTGTTTCTTTCAATGGATCTCAATTCTTCAATCATAGCTTCCTTCCAATCCTTCATGTTAATGGCTTGCTTCCAAGTAATAGGCTCTGCATCTGCCAAAAACGCAAGATGAGTCAAGTCTCCAGAGTCCAAAACATCACTATCTGCAAACACTTCATGTCCTGACAGCCTCGTTGAGGGAAATCTAACTCTCTGTGACCGTCTGTTATTGCTTTCAATGCCTCCAGTAACCTGTTCTTCTTCAATATGATTGTCTTCTAAAATGGCTTGAACATAGTCTGGCTCGGTTTTTGTCATATTGAAATCAAAGATGTTTTCTTCGTCCACTATAACATCTCTACTCACAATTATCTGATTCTTTCTTGGATCATACATTCTATAGGCACCAGTTGAGTGATACCCGACAAGAATAAGTAACTCACTTCTATTATCTAACTTCTTCCTTCTTTCATCTGGTATATGTTTGTAACATATAGATCCGAAAACACGCAGATTCTTAACTGTAGGTTTAACTCCAGACCAAGCTTCTTCTGGGGTGCAGTCAGTCAATGATCTGGTTGGACTCCTATTCAGAAGATAAACTGCTGTAGAGACTGCTTCTCCCCACAAGCAGTGTGGCAGCTTCTTTGGTTTAATCATGCACCTGGTCATGTCAAGCAACATCCGATTTCTTCTCTCAGCAATACCATTGTGTTGGGGTGTGTACGGAGCTACCACTTCATGCACGATACCTTTGTTGGTGCAAAACTCATTCAATTCAAGTGAGTTGAATTCTCCTCCACCGTCTGTTCTGAAAATTTTAACCTGCAAACCAGATTCCCTTTCCGCCATAGCACAAAATTTTACAAAGCATTGGTATACAGCTTTCTTTTCTTTGATCAAGTACACCCACATCTTCCTAGTCCACTCATCTACGAAAAGCAAGAAGTATTTATTACCTCCTATTGTCTGCACATCAAATGGACCGCAAACATCCGAGTAGACAACAACAAGTGGTTGCTTTGCTCTTTTGTACATGGTTTGTTTAAACTTGTTTCTGGTCTGTTTCCCAACAACACATCCTTCACAAATTTTATCAGGAATCTGTATCTCAGGAACTCCTTTTACAAGATCTTTGTTCTTCAACAATTTCAGGCTTCTAAAATTCAGATGCCCGAACCGATAATGCCACAGCCAAGCTTCTTCCTTGGAATCAACAGCAGTCAAGCATTGAACAGAAAGGGTATTAAGATTTACCTTAAATGTTCTATTCTTGGCAAGTGGGGCTCTAAGGACAATTCGTTGTCTTTCGTCAAATACATTTATGTGTTTCTCGCACATAGTCATTGTATAACCTTTTTCAAGAAGTTGCCCCAGACTCAGCAGATTACTCTTCATGTTTGGCACATACAGTACATTATTCATGTAGGCAGGACGTCCATCTTTGCGTTTGATCATAATTCTTCCAGCTCCTTCAGCCATGATCACGCTATCGTCGGCAAAACGCACGCTGCTTTTAATACTCGGATTCAGATCCAATAGCAACTCTTTCTTCCCTGTCATATGATTGGAACAGCCTGTGTCTAAGTACCAACAGGATTCATCTTCTGCATGTTGTGTTTCGTCAGCTAACAACACGTGTTTAGCCTTACAACACCTGTCGCATGCAGAGACACTGTTCTTGCACTCGTTACACCTGTTCGTGTATTCTCTTTCGTTTTCTATGACTGTACTCATTAATAGCACTTGCTCTGAATCAGACTCCTCTGCATCTTGCACCAGATTAGCCTCCTCTTTTCCTTTTCCTTTCTTTACATCCTCATTATGCCAGCATTCAGATGAATAATGTCCATACTTATTGCACGTATAACATTGTATGTTTCTTTTATCAACGTTACTTCTTCCTCTCCCTCTGGAGTATTTTCTTCCTCTCTTGCTGCCGTTCTTGTTTTCATTACACTCATCTTCATCATTCTGATCAGACACACTGGAGTTTCTGCCTCCAGTTCGACCTCCCCGGGCACGACCTCTACCTCTTCCATTTCCACGTCCTCTGGTTTTATAATTGCTTCTAGCCTGTAGAGCTTGGTTCGTACCTTGATTTACTTCTTTCTCTGCATTTCTTCTTTCGATTAGTCTTTGTTCATGTGCCTCCAGTGAATTTTGTAACTCCTCCACCTTCATCGTTGCAGGATCTTTGCATTCTTCTATCGTTATAACGATATGGTCAAACTGGGGTGTCAAAGTTCTGAGAATTTTCTCGACTATTTTCTTGTCTTTCACAATTTTGTCGCAAGATCTCATCGCATTTACAATGACTTGAATCCTTCCGATGTAGTCTATTACTGTTTCTTGCTCGCCCATACTCAAAAGTTCGTATTGTCGCTGCAAGGATTGCAACCGAATCTTCTTCACTTTGCCTGAGTTTCCGTATCCCTCCTGCAAGATTTCCCATACTTCTTTTGCCGTAGCCGCTTTCGAAATTTTCTGAAAGATGGCAGCCGATACACATTGATGTAGGAGCATCCGGGCCTTGCAATCCAATCGCTTATTTTCTTTGTATCGCTTTGTTTCTTCGAGATCACCCTTCACTGGTTCTTTGAAACCTTTCTTGATAATCTCGTCAACCTCTTGATAGCCAAAAATGGCATCCATTTTGACACACCAGTCATCAAACCCTGTACCATCAAACACAGGAAAGTTACTGTGTATTACGCCAGTCATCTTCTTGATCGTCTTGAGTTGATCCACCAGGTTTTCAAACCTGTGCTCCTGATACCACTGTTAACGTAACAGTATGCAGAGAAGAAACTTGTAAACAGCAGAGATAGCACACACAGAGAGAGAGGGGAATATTCACTATATTGAAAGAATCAAAAACAGTGAAGTATATAGAGTGTGCATGGCACCCAGTAACTGTCTGACACAAGTCAGTTATACAGTTATGTTTACAACAACAAGGCCAAAGCTGAAAAGGATAAGATTAGAATAATTATATATTTTAATTAGTAAAATCTTTTAAATTTTGCTTTTTCTAAACTAAAGTTTGACCTATTTATAGAATCAAGCGTAATAACCACCATTGGAATAAATCTTGATGTTCCATGCTTATTTTTCAGCTCTTTTTTTAGGATTATATGAAAATTTGCATTCTAATTACTTTGTAGTTCAATTCATGTGACAATGAATTAAGCTTCTTTTTTTCATTTTTTAGATACCATTTTGTGTTTATTTTGGATGCTATCATAACCACCACCATGTTTTTTACTTTCTTTTCCCTGCTTGAAATATTACAATTTAGGAAAAAAGTGAGCAGTGAGAGAATTCCTATAAATAAAGCTTCATTTAGAATTTGAATATGTGATGAATACTTTGAAAAAGAATCACAAAAGTTCAATTCACATGTAAGAGATTAAAATATCTTTTCGTTGAAAATCTTAAAACAAGTCTTTATCTTTATATAATATTTAATTTTGTTTATCTTCAAACAAACAATGAAAGACTTAAACTTATATTAGAATGTTGTCATAATTTTTGCGTGTTGAATTTCTCAAGAATATTGTGCTCATCAAATATGATGTTTTGATATATGAGATTCAATCAATAAACCAAAATCACAATGTAAAAGGAAATAGTGCAAGAATATATGCTTAAAGATCTGAAATGCTTGGACAATAATATATGTACAATACAAGGGAGATATGGAACTTAAGATTTCCATTTGAAAATTTACACTCATTTTGTTTTGGAAGCACTTATTTATCCTTTCTTGTACAGATGACTTAATAATTCAGAAAGAATATGATCTAGTGAAGATCTTCTTCCATGCTTTCAAACTGAGAGAGCGAACCTTGGTTAAAGCTAAAGAGGGTTTGAAATCTTTCGGAGGAAACTGTGATGGTGAAGATGAGGATGATTGTGATTTCTCTAATACAACATTGTCTTCTTGGTTCCAAAACCTTGCATATTTTCTCTTGCTTCTCACGGTTTCTAGCACGTCATTTTTGTTGCAAATTCCCCACACAGTCACCTTCTGTTCATAGTAATCCACGTTCACAGAGTATATGCCTGCAATCTCATCAATAATAAAAATCTTTTTCACTTATGTAAATCTTATTTATACAATAAATAAATTTAGGGTTAAATATGTTTTTAGTCTCTAGCGAATTTGTTTTTAGTACCTCTTTCAAAGTAAGGTACATTTTAATCCTCCTCCTTAAAAAAAAACCTTAACTTTTGGTCCTCCCAGGAGGATAAAAAATTAACGTTTTTTTTTAAATAGAGGGACTAAAATGTACCTTACTTTAAAAGAGAGACTAAAAACAATTTCGCTTGATAGTTTAAGGACTAAAAACATATTTAACCCATAAATTTAAGATGTAATGAGCAATTTCATATGAAAAGATAATACGGGATAAATTATTAAGCAAAATGATAGTGAACAACACAACATAATTTCTTTTTCAGTCGATAAACTCACATGGTATATACCAAATTGAAAGAGAATTACATGCAATTCATACAATAAAAGGAAGAAAACAAAGAAGACCATTTGAATGCTTGTTTTTGTCATTATTTAATAGCCAATTTGATAAAAATAAATAAAATCCTCTTAGAGTTTTCTTTGATTAATGGTAGATGTTATCTCCTACCACATACACATGATGTTTCTATCTCAATTAGAACTTTAATTTAGTAGAGACAACAAATTCTGCTCATAGCCCACAACCCATTCGACCCAAAACTTTGTAAAGCTTGAAAAACCTATCTACAATTGGTTATATTACTTCTCGCACCTCCACAATTACTAACTCCAGCTCCGTATCAGTAAGAAAAACCGTATGGAGAACTCTTTCCGAAACACATTTCATGTGTTCCAAAAATTCCTTACGGAATGTTCCAAAATATATCATATATGTTCCAAAAAGTTTATTTAGGATATTCTACATCTAAAAACCTATTCCAGAATGCATCTCATGGGTTCTTCAAATTTTATTTCGAAAATATCATTTTGAATTTTTTTTTCCAAAATCCAGTTTCAGAAATGTTATTCTGAAAATTTGAAAAAAAAATAAAAATCTGAAAATCACTGATTATTATGAAAATTTGGAGTGTGCAAAGAAATTGCGGGAGTGCATAAAGTAAAAGCCCTCAAATTTGACTGCATATAGCACAATTTGAAGATTCAGAGAGTTAAACATGACTGAAACAAACGATCAACCATCAAACATATATTGTTTTTTATAATAAAGAAGTAATTGGTAGAGTGTGGTAGGATAAATTCCATTAGACAAGGTCCTAAAACTCTGAAAAAAATACAAGATAAAAACAGATAATTATTTTAAGAATGGAGTGATTAATAAGTGTTGGTAAGAATGATGGATGCATATAAATGTTTGAAATAAAGCATATATAGCCTATAAGACTAAGAGAAAAAGGATGAATGACCTTTAAGATTGGAGAAGGTTTTTCTTTATTTTCTTCTCACATCCATAAGAATACAATGGAACCATCATTTCAACATACTGTGCCTCTACAATGTTGTTGTAAGCTGGGACAATTTGCATGTTGGCCATCTTCAATTCACACCATCCAAATTGTTATGTATAATGAATCAATGAGTGTTCAACCCTTATATATGGATCATGCATGAACTTTAACTAAACTCATAATCCATTTATCAGATTCTATTCAAAAGTATCACTTTTTCTTTCTCTTTTTCTTTCTTTTCGTTTTCCTTTACAATTGAGAGCTTGTTACTGTCAATCGGTGCATCATAATTAAGAGGGGTAATTATAAATTAGGGTTTGATTAAGGAAATTGAAATCATGGGGTGTGACATGGATGAGTGCAAAGTTGTGTCAGCAAGGGTGTGTTGGTTAAACAAAAGTAGATGCATTGCATTCAGCTTTCCTTGTTGGAAATTGGAAAATCTTGGAGTTTGGTTCGCACGTGGGATGTTTTCCTTACCAAAGAAGAGAGTAATAGAATTCCAATACTTCCAAATTATTCAATTTTATACTATTCTTTTCAATATTTGTTTAATCAAGGTAGAATGTACTTTCCTTTTTTAACTTCCAACTTTTCATGATTTTTTTCTTTTTAATAAAATCCATTGATTTTATTCATACCCTAAGTTTTATTTTAAAATTAAGGATATAAATTAATTATTTATGTACTTAATTTTTAATTATCTTACACATTAATTATATCTATCATTGTTTTACCGGTAAGTATTTTAGGACTGTATAGAAGTTAAACTCTAAGATTATCAAATTTATTAATAATAATAATTTTAATATCTCCACGGATAATTTTGAATTGATTGACATTAGCATTGTATCAAAATAATTTTTTTAATCATATAATAAATGAAAAAAATATTAAATGGTTTATATTTTGAATATTAAACTCGTCCATTTTAATTTATTATCGATTAAAACAATAAAAAAGAATTATTAAATGTAATTTACTCTTCGCACCATGACCCAGGAGTCTTTGTTGGTAATTAGAGACTCTAATCTTAATTTAAAGTATGTGATAATTGTTGGTACCTTCTCAGTTTAAATTATGCATAAAGGACACTTAAAGCACAGAACCATGTTAATTAATTCCATGCACATGCAATTGTCGCTTCATTTGTGATGAAGCACACATACACATAAACCAAAACTCTTTTGTTGCAAACATAATAAAGCATTGCTTAATTTTAAATCACAGTACCAGGGTTTGCCTAACTGCTTTTATTATTGAGTTAGATGGTTTACATAATTCAATTTTTTTATTGAATATGTATATTGTTCAATTAAAGTTAAAAATTCATTTTAATAATTTATATTATTTTTTATGTTGTCCTCTTGTATATAGATTCATTTATAATATTCTCGGTATATATATCTTAAATATAATTTGAGAATAATCACATATTTTTCAATCATGCATGTCCAAAGATACTATATATAATGACATTCTGATACACAAGTTAACAATATATAAATAATAGTAAAAGCATCAATAAATGAAGTTGATGTCATATCAGATTTGGTCTGATCTATTCTAAAATTTCCTGATCTCATATTAGTCTTAATAGTGATAACTATCTTCGTTATGTTAAACACTATATATCATTTGGCCATACACATAAATATGTCGAAATCATCTTATGAAACTCAGTATGTAATCGATTCCACATTGTACACTCACAATTTTATAAGATAAGTTAAATTCATCTTTTTAATACAATATCAAAGAAATTTAATAAGCATATCATATTGCCTACTTTTGAACTATTATCAAAACCATCCCACAAATATTCCTTAGTTTTTATATACATTCTTTTCTTTTTTCTCTCTCAAGTGCTAATTAAAATTTAAGGTGGTGTTTTTTCTTTCAGCTTTGAGGTAAATATGACTTCTTATAAACCATTTAAATTCTTTACTAAGAAACGAATCCAAATAAATGGTTAACACACCCATGAAGAAATAATAATAATGAATTGTTAAAAAATATTTAGAGTTAAATATATTTTTTTTTTAGTTTTGATGTAAAATTGAAATTTATTATTGTCCGAAATTTTGATATATTTTTGTTTTTAATGGATATACTCCTTTTATCTAAATTATGTTACATTTTTTATAAGTAAAATGTGTTTAATGATAATATTTAAGTTGTTTACACCCTTTGACACATCGTACCTTAGATATCAGCGGAAAAACATGACACATTTAACATAATTAAATTAAAAGAACTATATCAATTTATTTTTAAAATTTAAAAATTAAAATATATCGTTTTAAATAAAAATGAATTCATTTGCATAAAAGTTTAGAGACTATTTAACCCAAATATTTATTATATAGAATAAAATCAGTTTAATATTTTTAAATAATTATAAACATACAGTAATATGAACACATTGAATGTTTCATAAGAAACTTTATTTGATTCCTTTCCGTAATTGTTGATTTTATTGGACTCGTTTCCATAGGTGCTAATTTTATTTGACTCGTCTCATATTTGTTATCTTTGCTCTTTCTAATTTTGAGAGGATAAATATCTTTATAAAAAATTGAAATATCTTATGATATATATTATTTAAATAATTTCTTTTGAAACCAATTAAAATTTTATAGGTAACTAAATTATTTAAAATTAAAACAATCCAAGTTATATTTATAAAATAATAATTTAAGTTTCTTTTTATTATTAAATTTATGTTTCTTTTTATCTTTGTATTTTCATTTTAGATTAATTTTAGTTGTAAGGTTACTTTAATTAAGATAGAAATATTAATTAAAATTATTTTTATCAATCAATTGAAGGATATATTTTGGTGCACATGGATTGAAAAATAAGAAAAAAATGTAGTAATGTGCTAGAAATAATTTTAATAATAATATGTAACATTTTATTTAATTGTATAAAACTATAATATATATATATATATAAAAAAGTTAAAACAAGACATAAATTATATTATTATAGTTATCCAAAATAACCAAACTGGTATATAAGTTGTTTTATATTGACCATTCAAGCAATTGAAAATTGAAAATAGATATACATAGTTTTTTAAAAGGTTGAAACAAATATGGTTTCTGTTTTGGTTATGAAGTTGAGGTTATAAGTTTTTTGGATTCTACGTGTCTAATTGATTATTCATATCACTACTCTTCTAGCAATAAATGTGTAATAAATGTAATTAACATATCTCACTACCTCAAATTTGTATTTATAAATTTCAGAATGGGCTTCAGATTAACATCAGCCTAATCACAACCCAACTGGTAACGATCATGTTTTGACTTAAGTTAATCATCATCAATCTTAATTATTGTTTTAAAGGTAATCGTTCAATCCATGTATAATCGGTCTCTAGGTGGTTTATTGCATGTTCCTAACTGTGTGGACTGTCCCATCTTACGCTAACCGGACGACCATACAATATAGTTTCCATGGTCCTATATCTATCCAGTTGCATCACCTTCTTGCTAAGGTAACTTAACTCATGTATCCTTGTATGCTCAATGACTAATAATCATCACAAAAGAATATACACTTACAACACATACCACGAACATATGTGACAGTAAACTAAATTGCAAAAGAAATATCATACATTAATGAATCAAGTTGTATAACAATAGAATAAACTTAAATCATTCATATTATTATTATAGTTCAAGATAAACTAACCATCAAGCATTCAAAAAACATACATTTCACAAACAAGGTAAAATTATACTTAATTATCTAGATACATGCATTGATACCAGATTTACTATAGACATGCACTTGTGGTTGCCTCTGCTACTTTATAGAGTCATTGCCAATGGGTATCACCCTACCACTCACAAGGTTAGTCCCATTTACGTCTTAGGCCATTATCCTTCATTTAGACTAGGATCTCCTGCTATTTTCACCACACATATATATGGGTGTGAATGCTTATTAAAGTGTCATGATATCTCCTTGCTTGAATCCAAAATAAATGCATAAACTAAAGAAACATACATCAAAAGGATTTCCTCCATGGAATCCCTTACATTCTCATTAATTCATACCTCATCATCATATATACTTTAGACTTTATACCACACATTCTCAAGTATATTGCACAAACTTAACACCACATATACAAATTGAGTTGGAATTTTAAAAATAAAACTACAACTCAAATAAAACTCAGAAAATTATGTTTTTGGATTCAAATTAAAGATAATTGAATACAATGCAAAAAGAATCAACCAAATTAGGTAACCATGGAAAAAGTTATACACTAAATAAATAACAAAGGTCAAAGTTGTCAACAACCTAACTATTGGAATCTTATGTGAAAAAATGCTCTAACTACAGACCTCCGATCAAAGACATGACAGGTCAAAGTGAAGAACAATATGTCTAGGATCAATTGTAAAAATTTCAACTCGATTCAATGGTTGACGAAGCAAAAATCCCAATTTTCTCAAGATGATTCAAAATAGGAAAATCCTACTTGCCCAACAAGAGGATGGCTCGCCCAACAAGTAAACCTCTTTAGAATCTTGCCAAATTTGATTTTTGGCGCTCGCCAATGAAACAGGCTTGCCCAACGAGAGTCTTCATATCACACTAACTCAATATTTGCGTTTTCCAAACAAATCCAACCACCCAAACACCCAAATTTCACATTTCATACCTTACACAAGTCATAATTGCATCAATTTCACGTAGAAACAACTTATAGTAGTTAACCAAGTCTATTTACAGGATAAATCTTAGAAAACCTCCAAATTTTCAACACCATTCAAAGTTATGACAATTAGGTTTCAAGCATCTCAACTTAAAATAAAAAACCAATGATGATACATTTTGGATTCACAAACACAACTCATCAATTTACAGGAAAAATAGGTAACATAAAATTGAACCAAACTTAGCTCCCCCACCTTAATTGATGTCCTTTAAGTCCCTCAACATAGGTCCAAAACTCATTCTCACAAAAACTCGATCTATACACACAAGAAGGTCAAATAAATGATTTGAGCACAATGATGAATTAACCAACATGCTGAGAGTCCATTGGGATGAAAATGGACCACATGCAATCCAGATATACACTAAAAACACTAAAAACAGAAAAAACAGAAAAAAAAATCACATATTGGACTCATATAGAAACATGATATAACAAAACTTACTCTAATCACGAGTTTGACCAAATGGAATGGAAGAGTTATCCGTAGAAATTCCAACAACAATATCTGCTCGGAGAAAAGATGAGATTTGAGTGAGATATTGAAGAAAGAATATGATAATAGTAGAAGAGGTTTCCGAGAGATGAAAGAAACTTTATGCATTGACTTACTATAATGTTATAAGGAGAGTATTTTAGGAATATCACGTAATCATAGTAATGATCGACATTAATTAAAACTAATTTTGATTGAAGTTAATAAAAAAAAGAAAATGTTTACTAAAAAAACTTTGACAAATTTTAGCAAAAAAACATATCAATAATTAAAAGTGTATTAATATTTTTAGTTGCATTTATTTATATTTAAATAATTATTTTAGATATAATGATAATGAAAATATTTTATTCATAAAAACAATAAAAGTTTGATAAATTTAAATGACTTTATTAAAATATCTTGAAAAAATAATTAAAAATGAAATCATTAAATTAAATTTAATGTATTTCTAAAGAAAATGATTTGTTTTATCTAAATGTAAGAGAAAAAGATAGATTTCATCTGGAAATTTCTCTCTACCTTGTTATGATCCCACCTAACTGAACTGAACTCAACAAAATTTTATTGTGCATCTTCTAAAAATTCTCCTTCTCCCCACCTTTAGATAATTTTTCTATGGTCAAATGTCATTACACATTTTTCATAACCAGAATCGCCCTCATTTATATTCATAATCTCCTTCAAGTTAATTAAATTGCTCTCTATTATAGTTGTACTGTTTTTATGAATAATTCGAGAAATATTAATAATATATGATGGAATATATATATATATATATATATATATTTCTTTAAACACATTTTTTATTATTTTAAATATATTGAAAATTATAATTTATTGATTTTTATCTCTAATTTTTTTATTTAATACTAACACTCTCTCTTTTCTCTCTCTCACACATGCATACACAATATATATATATATATATATATTAAAAGTTTTGAATATTGATAAAAAAAAAGTGTTAAATGTGCGACACAAGATGCATTATTTTGTGTACACACAGATTCTATTGTTAGCACCCTCGAATAATTGTTAACTCAAGATCTGTCAAACACTAATTAATAAAAATAACTCATTACAATACCAATTTTATATTAATCTCATAACTTTACATAAACAAACAAAGTAAGAATCAGGAAGATAATAATCCCATTATTCGCTTAATAGAAAAATTAAATAGCAAAAACTCAATTAAAAAAACATTTTTTTTGAAAATTTAATAGACAACAAATTAATTAAAAAAATTAAAAATGATCATATTTATTAAGAATTTAAACTTTATTAGAGCTAATAATTATTAAAAGATGAGACCAGTTTACATCATAATTATTTATAAGATGAGGATTAATTAATTTTATTTCTAATTAATATAAAATCTCTAAATAAAGACAATAATGAAAATATTATAATATTTACATAAAGTGTATTATTAAAAATATGTATGACTTGATTGAAAGACAGAAATACTATAGTCGTCATACTTTTAGTGGAACATATTTAATAATATGAAACATAATAATTATATTCCTTTGAGAGCACATGGAGAATTTCTGTCTCGTTAGGTATCAGTAGTTGGAGAAGTTATTAGCTAGATACAATGCATCACATCATTTCCAAATTATTGTTTCACATGTCTAATTTTTAGTATATATATTTTTCCTCATGCAATAAAATAAAACATAAATTTTGAACAATTTATACATTTGTTTGATAATTAAGGAAGGACAATGTAGAACAAATGGAAAAAATTGTCGTTAATTATATATTTTTATTTAAAATATTTTGTTATTAATAAGAAACATTGGTGTCTTGAAGATATTATGGTTTTGATGATGTTACAAGATGAAGAACTTGAAGACTTATGTTGTACTTCTTTGTATAGGAATTACTTTGTTGATGTAAGAACACTTAGAAGTTTTCCTGATTAGAGAGTTTTTGCGCAGATAATCGATTATTGGGTGTGATAATCGATTATTACGAGCCTGTTTGTAAAAGAGTTACTCATGCAAATAATCGATTATTACTCATGATAATCGATTATTCCAGTCTGAGTTAGTATTGTCCAAGTCGCACCAATAATCGATTGTTTTTCAGGATAATCGATTATCACTTTTTGAAAACCCAATAACGGACACAAATAATTGATTATCACTTATGATAATCGATTAACACTGGCAGTTTGGAGATGTCTTTTCAGTCGAAGGAAGGTTCTTCCATTCGTTTGTCGAACGAAAGGTGTTCTCGTTTCTTAATCTTTACTTTATATTGTGTAATCTGTACAAACATTATTTTAGTGAAAAGGTTAATCACTATGATTGAACGTAGAATCTTTTGATTCGAATCAGGATAAAATTTTTGTGTTGATTTTCTTGAACTCTACACTCTTTAAACTCTTAGCACATCAACTGTTTGATAAAACGTTTAAGAGAAAATTAAAGGAACCATTTTTAAAATTGACCGAACAAGCTCTTTGCTTTTAACAATCTGTATAGAACTCTGAGTTTTAATATTTCCGCTGCGCAAAATCGGTACCATTTGTTCAACATATTTGTCTCATTTTATATTTTTTGCACGAAAACTAAACTTATTTATTTATTTTAGTAAAAAAATTCTAAAAATATTTTACTTTATCTCCTTTTCCTTTTCTATCTTAAATGTTAAAAAAAAACAAAGTAAACTGCAGCAACGATAATCCTAATATGAAACTTTTTATGGCTTTAGTTGTACAATGGTTTTTATGCACACATTATTTTTAAGTAATTTTTGTGAAATTTAAATATGACTTTGAAGATGTACATTTTGTGATGGTTAATATAATCTGTTTTTTATTTTTCTATAATAACACATTTTAATACTTTGTTATTACTTTAAATTAAGTAAATTTTACTCTCTATTCAGTTGGTCATATATTATTTCAAGGATTTGAATAAAATTTAGCTAATAGTATATAGTATATTTGGTAAAGAAGGAAAAACATGAAATGTATATGGGAAACGAATTAAAAAAAAGAAGGTATTCTACAAAACTTGTTAAGATGTAATCTACAAGTTTAAGTCGAACAATATATGTTTATGAGAATGCAATTCGAACAGAAATCTACTCCTAAATTATATAATTTATGAGTGAATAAAAAGTATAAGTTGAAGTTAGACTTTATAATAATTACTAGTATATTTATTGATAATAATTAATTTATAAATATAAGAATTAAATTACTACTATAATGGATATAATTAATATGAGTAAATATATAAGTTAAAATTTGTATAGAGTGTAGTTAAGTAGATGTACTATTAGTTTTATGTGGTATTCTTAGAAGGATAAAATAGTTTTAATAAGTTTTAAAATGATTACTGTAACTTGATGTGATGTTAAAGTTAAGGAATAGTTTAATACAATGCTAGTTGTAATATAATTTGATGTGAATGTCAAGTTTATAATTGAGTTTGATATTTATTTATATTGTGTTTGTTGAAGTATGTATATTGTTCACTAAAATGAATTCGTTTATATTTGTTTAGGTTGATTTACAAATAAGTGAGGAAAGAAAGAAGAGGACGGTGTCCCATTGAACGAGTATGAACAAAAATTTCAATTTTTGCAATTTTTTGATATAATTTTTTAATTGGAGAATTGAAATAACAGGTAATGTTTGTATTACAACAACAAAAACTGCTGTGATATTTTATTCAATTAGTTTAAATAAAAATTGATACAAATTGTTTATAAAAAAATAAAGACATTATATGAGTAATTAAAGGTTAAAAATAAGAACTATTAACAAAATACTAAAAATTACATATTTGTAATGGAATTTTTACCAAGTAAAAAATGAATTTGCTAACGTCTTTATTAGACAATTTGTAACTAATAATGGGAAGGAACGCAGTGAATTTCAAGATCTTTTCTAAACATCATGTCTCTAGTGAAATAAACATCAATTTCAATTTGCTTTGAGTAAGCATGATGAATAGGATTGGAAGCAAGAGTGGTTGCACTCAAGTTGTCATATAATCGATCTTAAAGGTAAAGGAAAAGAAAGTTCTTTGAGAAGAGAGGTGATCCAACACATTTTTGTTACAAGATTAACTAAAGATCTATATTCAGATTCAGTACTTGACCTGGCTACAACATGTTGCTTCTTAGAAGGCTAAGAAATTAGAGTATCTCCAAAGTATACACAGTAACCTACAACTGAATGATGATTATCTGGGTAACTTGCCCATTCTACATGAACCCACTCAAGCATAATCTAAGTGGTGAAGATCTCCCATGTCTTTGAAAGCAAATATCTTATTTAATTGATGAATAAAAGTTTGCATGAGAGCTTTATCATTTCCTATAACTAAAATATCATCAACATAAACAACAATAAATAAGATTTTGCCATGTGATTTGAACAAGAAGAGGGATGAATGACATTTAGAATGACTGAAACTCTAAGCAATTAATGTGTTCTTCAACCTATCAAACCAAGCAAGAGAGCCTTGTTTAAGTGCATAGCCTTGTCGAGTTTGCATACAAAGTTGGTCTTTTAGGATCAATGAATTCCTCAAGTTGCATCATATATACATCTTTAGCTAGAAACCCATTAAGAAAGACATTATTTATATCTAGAAACCCCTTTGCAACCAACCTTCCTTTGTGGAGTTTGATGCTTCCATTTGGACTATATTTAAGCTTAAATACCCACTTGTTGCCAATTAATGAATGCTTTAAGGATGGTGACATAAGATGCCATGTTTTGTTTTGAATAAGAGCTTGGTACTAAGTTTGCATGGCCCTCCTCTAGTTATCATTACTTAAAGCTGCTACAACATTATGTGTGCCAAGACAGTCAACAACCTCTACAATATCAGTTGTAACACCTATTTTAGGATGTCACTTGTAAATTATAAAGAAAAAATCATTTTCTGATACCATCGTTAAAAACGAACTTAAATCAACTAAGAATTTTTTTTTTATTCTAATTCAAACTTAAAACATTGTTAAAAAAGATTACAATTTAAATCCATATTGTTCCAAATACACAAAAAAAACCAAAATGATTCCCAACGCTTCTCCTCACTTTAGGTAGCTCGAACATCATCTATAACAACATTTTCCCTGCATAATAATACAAGTTATACAATCATTGCAAAAACACAAGCAAGGGCGAACTAACAAAATTCCACATAATAATACACAATAATCACACTCACCCAAACTGCTCAAACCAACAATTTCATCCATGAATCAAACCATATTCATGAAAAACACCAAGACATATTATTTCCATGTAATACCAAACATTATGTCTTTCCTTCCCCATAAACTATTGTCCTTTTAAGGGCTCACCCAAGCCTCAGAGTCATCCTGCTTACTTCCATAAGCCTTACAAGTAACACTCTACTTAAGCCCAAAGCCTTACAACCATAATCATTTTGTTTGTTTCCATAAGCCTTACGAGTATACTTTGCTTAAGCCCAAAGCCTTACAGTCAAGACTCATTTTCCCTACTTCCATAACCCTAACGATGCTTAAGCCTAAAGCCTTAAGGGCGAAACAAACCTTCTTTTTCCCCAACTTACCAAAGCCTTAGGCGAAAAAGAACCAAATCCGACTTTACAGTTACGACAACAAAAGACATAACACCCAACTTCGTCTTCTAGTATCAACTGAACCGACGAGTCAAAACACATAAAACAACTTATCCCACAAAAGCAACTCAGCCATGCTTAAACATAACTCGAAAATCAATGCACACAGCTCGAAGAAGAAACAATACAACTTGGCCAAAACTGCACATAACTTGACAAACATCACAAACAGCTCGGCCAAGGTAAAAAGCCTTATAGTCGACCATTAAAACATCAAAATCAAGTTCCAAAACCTCTTAACCAAGGTCCATAAACTACTAAGTCCAACAGCTCGACAACCACTAACCAGGCTCGACAACCGCTAACCCAACTCTACAACCACTAGTCCAACTCGACAACACACTCAACAACGTGGCTTAAGCACTTAACAACACAAATTATCCTGAAACAACTCAGATTGATACTTAAAAACCTTAGTTTTAATGTACAAAACCATAGTTCATACAAATGATACTTTGAATTCAACTTAAAGAAACAATATAGCTTTAAACCAGTTAAACAATACAGTTCATGTTTTATACATCACAATTTTAAACTTTAATAACACAAATCCTTTGAAAAACACAGATTAAACATGTAACGACACGAAAACAACTAAATCACTTAATTTTTCCACTCACAACCTTATACAGAACACATTAATGATAAAAAAAACCCTCAGATTTAGTCCTAAACAACACCACAAACTCAATCTAAACATTATTTTCAACTTCCAATAACTTGGTTCCAATCACCAACAGCTCGACGCAACCATAACATGTTCAGTTCATAAGTTCTACAACACAGATCAAAGCAACCAACATTGAAAACAACATGGACTAACTTAAACAACACGATTTCAAGCCTACACTACACAAATTCAGTTCTAACATCAAGATTTAAGCCTAACAACTTGACTTCCTCTCGAAACATAAAACAACATAGTTTTGATTCAAACAACACGTCCAAAGCCTTAGTAGCTCGATCCTCTTAAAAAAATGGTTTAATTAACAATTACACACTCTTTCACTATGCATATCACCATACATCAACCCACAAATTAATGATTTATATATATATATATATATATATATATATATATATATATATATATATATATATATATACACACACACACACACGTATGTATGAATCAAAACTTATGCATAAAAACACTATGTATATTTTTATACCTAAATAAATTGCAACAAACATACAAACCTTCAAAACCATAACATTTACCCAAAACCATTCAACTATACATAATAAACATCCGAAATGCACAACCTAAAGAATTAATCACATACCTCAAAAATTCTTCTCTTGCAACCAGACTATAAACCATAAATATAGAGTTTTACGCCACACTAACAAGATGTACTCATATTCATAAGAAAACATCACCAACAACAGCAAAGATATACACCCATAGCCACATCATCAACGTTTCAACATCATACATAGTAAAAATAAAGGAATAACTCCCCTTATCTTATCTTTGCTGCCCGAGCCAAACAAACGATCACATTTATCTTGTTATATACATGTACCACAAACAATACAAACATAGTCACACACCACCCCCAAGTTCCAAACAACCCACCAAAGCAAACAAACTATCACATTTACCTTGTTATACACATGTACCACAAACAATACAAACATAGTCACACATCATACGTCAATTAATATAAATAATAAAAATAATTAAAACACGTTCAATGTATACAACAAGAACCGAACACATGACCTTCAACTCATAACACGGAGCTCTAACCAATTGTGTTACACTTCACTTCTATATAACTTAAATTTCTTATTTAATTAATATTGTTCACACTCAAACCACCCTTCCATATATTTTATTTTTCCTAGGTCGTATACTAGTAAATGGCAACTTTAGTTCGAAGATTCCAATTTTCCCTCTAGTTATCATAGGATGAAAATTAATTTGAATTTCTCCACTTGTTGGTAACCTATTAGTGTCAATTTTAGATGTTGGTTGATTTGATTAAGCACTTTCAGAATTTGGTGCGAAAAGTATTATGTTTGACTCTCTTGGTGAATCTAAAATAAAGCTTTCAAGATTTGATGATACTCTTGGATAAGTTTGTTAATGATCCATATAAGGAGAGGTTGAACTATAACTGATGTTATTTTGAAGTTGAAGCCAAGAGGGTGATGAAGAAACAAGCACATGGGTTGACACCAATATTTTAACAACATTTTAGCTTGAGCTAAAAGAGTTAAGCCTATTTCTATAAAGTGTCGATGTTTCCTTTCTATACTTTACCATTTTGAATTGAGGTATATGGACATGTGTGTTTAAAGATAATTCCATATTTTTGAATTAATTTTGAGAGAGATAAGTACTCAGTTTCACTGTATGAGTAAATCTGTTTTATATTTGTCTCAAACTTCAATGAGAGTTTTGAAATTATTGGAAGCTTGAACAACATCACTTTTAACTGTAAGAGGATAAATCCAAGTAAATCAACTAAAGACACAAACAAAATAAACATAAAAGCAATATCTCGATGTTGAAAGAGTTGCAGCAAGTCCTAGAGTCAAACGACATCTAAAACATTTTTTAGCTGATAATAAGAATCTCTAAGGTAAAGCATGTGATTTTCCAAACTAATGAGCATCACAAAAGTTGATGTTATTAATAACAGAATTAAAATTACAATATATTAAAACATGGAAGAAAAAAACCTTTTAGATGGGTGGCCCAATCTCCTATGCCACACATCTTCTTTTGAAAGACTTGACAAATTTGAACATGCTTAATTTAAGGAAGGTGCAATTTCAATCTTGTATAAACCATCTTCAAGCTTTCCTTTGAGCATCAACAGATCTGTCTGGTTGTTCTTAACAAAACAACCAAAAGAGTAAGAAAACAATATTTACTTTGCTATTAGTCACCAATTTAGACACATTTATCAAATTTCTAGTAATCTTAGGTACACACAACACATTATTAAGAGACAAATCCGTTAACTATATATGCATTACCTACATGAATAATTTCAAGTTTGCTCCCATTTGCAACAATAAGCGACTTCTTACCATTATAGGCTGATTGTGTGATAAATTTTGTTGATTATTTGTAACATGATGACTAGCTCTAGTCTTTACATACCACCAACCTAGCTCAACCCGACTCACCCTAGCTTGGCCACTAGTGAGTCAATCTAACCCGACTCACTTATTAAAGAGTCCACAAAATTTGAACCCAGTTCGGTCCATCATAGATTGATGGGTTAAACGGGTACTGACTCACTTAATTACAAGTTTTTTTTTCTTCAATCTCAAACAAAATAACAATATTTTTCTAATTAAAATCTAAATAAAGTTTAATACAAATGATGTTAATAATATAACTTAAAAATAACAAATTGGATGGGTTGGCTCACCAATCCAACTTACCGTGGATTGGTATGCAAAAAAAAAAAAATAACAAATTTTGTAATATAATAATATAACTTAAAAAAATTGGATGGGTTGGTGAGCCAACCCGACTCACCTTGGGTTCAACTCGTGTGAGTTGGGTTCTTAGTGGGTCAGGCTCAAAATTTGCTCTTATCAAATATTTCAATTTTTTTTAAACCCAACCCAGCTCGAACCCGTGATGGGCATAGTTGGCTCACGGGTTCAAACCCATTTTGACAACACTATATACTACATGGAATCTTCAACCACCTTGAGAGTAGTCATTAGTGCACTTGAGGCTTGATTGTTTGATGAATTTGGCATGACATTACGATCAAATATGTTCAACAGATTGAAGCCGTGTGACCTCCTTTATCACAATGTTGACACACAAGTTTATTTCCATTACTCCTTTCCCTTTTCCTCAAAATCTACCTTCGTCACCTTTGTTGTTGTATTATCAAAAATTTTGCCTATACCATTATTGAGTGGCTTGTTATCAAATTTTCTAATGGTAAAGTGGGTAGTAGCATGGCTAAGATTAACACCTTATGATATGTATTAAGCTGCTTGAGTCTACTTTCAAACGTTAATAAATGCGTATGTAATTCATTCCAGGACACAATCTCTTTATCAGTAAGAAGAGTGACAATTGATGTATATTCTGTATCAAGCCCACTCAAAATATTAACTATTAGTTTAGCTTTTTTTTACAAATGTAGGAAAATTTCAAACATAAATTACGGAAATAGGCAAATTTGAAAAAAAATTATGAAAATATACAAGTTGTGTAACTCCCACACGATTTCAAATAAAGAAGTAGTCTGCCCTTCACACGAATTTTGTTGTTACACTGTTGAAAAGAAGAAGTCAACCATCCCCTTGACGACTTTAATACGAAAATGGGTCACACTCTTCACGACTTCAATAGTGAGGCCGACGACCTTGTCCATGCTGAAGTTAAGCTCGACGAGCCTCCACAGAGCTTGGCTTGACGATGTTCAACCCAACAATGTACACCAACTATCAACCAATGGGGGTGTCATAAACATGATCCTTGGACCAAACTATGGGTTCAATTATGGAAAACCCAAAGTTCGAAACCTTAGCCACCCACTCCTCTTCCAAGAAGATGTTTGTGGTTTTCACATCGTTGTGGATGATTGTGTATGTTTTGGCACAACAATGGAGATAATGAAATGCCTACGCTGCTTCGATACAAATCAGCAAACGTCGCTTCCATGGAAACAGAGGTTTGTTGTTGTTGTAGAGATGATCGTAGAGGTTGTCACGTGCCATGAAACTATAGACTAGGACAAACTCCTCCTTGCTATTGCAATAACCGATGAGTGGAATAAGATTGCGATGGCAAAGCTACGAGAGCAACTCCATCTTGTTCAGAAACTCTTCAATGCTCTGCTTTGAACCTGATTTGTGGAAATTGATGGCCACATCCATCTTGTTCAAGAACTTTTTAGGGCCATTTGAACTTGGTCTGAAATGCTTAAGAGCCACTAACATGAAAATTTTGCGGATGATGCCCCTATACATGCGGCAAAAGCCCCCAACACCAACAAGGATACCATCATCAAAGTTGTTGGTGGTAGTTTTGATCTCGACGAAGGAGAGGCGTCGCTAGATGAACGTGTTGGTTAATCATTCATGTGCATTGGTTGATAGTTGGTGTACATTGTCGAGTTTAACATTGTTAGGAAGAGCTTTGTAGAGTCTCGTCGAGCTTAAATTTATCCTGGCCGAGCTCTATAAAACTTGGTAGAGCTTTGTAAAACTTAGTCATTTCATCATTTCAGCTCAGACTAGCCGAGCTCATCATTTCAGTCTGAATTTGCCGACCTCATTATTGAAGTCATGACGGGTGTGGTCAACTTCTATATTGAAGTCATCAGGGGTGGGGGGACTTATACTTTTCAATGGTTTTAGAGTGGAGGTTGTACAGAAGGCAAACAACTTCTTCATTTGCCTATTTTCGTAACAACTTGTTTATTTTTGTAATTGTTTTTCAAATTTGTCTATTTTCGTAATTTATGTATGAAATTTGCTTATATCTATAAAAAAAATAGTTAGTTCAAATTGAGAAATTGAGTTACTTGCTAGCGTAGGTTATCAACAATAGACGTCATAATTTTCAAATATTCATCCGTCTTTGCTCCTCCTTTGTCTTGTTTTCTATAACTTAGCTTTGTAGTAGACAAACTTTGATCGCACCTGAAATTTCTTTTGCTACATCCCACAATTCTTTCAATATTTATTTCCACATCAATTGAGATGCTATATTAGTACTCATAATGTTGTGTATTAGTATGATCAAGTTTAATTGTATTATATTGAGTGAGTAAGTTTTTTATTTGCAAAAGAAGATAAGGCATATTGCTCACATGAACTTGAGGTTCTTGGAGAAGTAGTCATACTTTTAAATGGAGAGATTTAGCCGAAAGTATGCTCTTGGTACCAAATTGAAATAATAGGGAATATTTGTAACGCAACACAAAAAAAACTACTATGATATTTTATTCAATTAGTTTAAATAGAAATTGAGATCAATTTGCTCATATGAAAATAAAAGCACACATAAGTAATTAAAGGCTACAAAGTAGGAACTATTAACAAATGCTAGAGAAATTATCTTGAACAAATTTATACTATAATTATTTAATGATTTTAACGATTTTGGTTTGCAATTTGAATATGAATATATTTTTCTACATATACTTTTTAACATAATCTGTAAGAACCTAGAAAATAGAGTAATAAAGTAGATAAGTGTATTAAAATAATGAGACGAGTATTTTACTTTAGAAATAATCTTATATTATAAATAGAACTTTTTAAAGCTCGGTTCATTATCTAAAACACATCATCTCTCTAAAACACTATTCTCTACTCTTTCTCTACCTTCTCTCTAGGATTTCTCTCAACTGAGTTGTCGGATTGACGATCAGGAGGTGCCTAGACGTTCACGGCGTAGAGGGCTACACAACTGACCGATCAATTTCTTGATTCTAGCTGGTAAGTTGTTTTTCCCCTTTCTCCGCATGTTCTTGAGTCTTGATCATGCAAACTTTGCTGTTGCATGTGTCTTGTAGTTTTCTTCTTCAATTCTCAGCTCAATTTAGGTTCTAAGAGTTGTTCTCTATCACTAATTGGTGATTTGTAGGCGTTTCTAGAAATTCCTTGCGGTGCAAGCAAATGATCGAGGTTTCGGTAGAGTTGTCTAGAATCTTATTCAAGGTAAGGGGAGTTAGATATTGTTTTTAAATTATTTGTATAACATGTGTATATGCTGAATTATGTGTTATTCTGCTGTTTGAAGCACAATTTGGGTTTTTAGAGTGGATTGAATTGTATGTATTGAATGTTTAACTGTGAAACTGTGAATTGGTGTTTGTGAATTGTTTTGGATGAGATGTACGGTTGTAATTGAGTTTGTTGGAGATGTGAAATATGTTATGATAGTTATTAGGTATGAGGTCAAGTGAATTATAGTGTTTTGGGGCAATTTAGAGGAAGTAAGGTAGTGAATTTGAGAATTAAATGTCAAGGGCTCATTTGGTCTGTTGGGGCAGTTTAAGTAAGTTATTTGTGACTTGTTTGAGTCATTTAAATGGTCAAAAACATGTGCAAAGTGGTAGAATTGAATTTGGGTCTTTAAGTTGAGAAATTTGATGTCCTAGAATAAGATTTGGTTCATAATCACTTTAGATTGGTGTTAGTAAGGTTTATAATCACTTAGTCAAGTCTAATTAGGTATATAACACAATCTAAGAGTGTTAGAAGTTGGGAAAAATAGTTAGAATGCGTAATAGAGGTTTGAGTTGTATAATTCTGCATATTTTAGTTTTGCAGATTATGTAGACTCGCTATTGTTAGACTTTTGGCAAGCGTACCAATAGTCAACTGTAGTATAATGATTTTTAAGTAAGAGTGTCGAACCCACGAGGAACAGTTTCGATTAAACAGATAAATTTTTATCTCAAACAGTATATATACAAGGATGTTCAATTTGATTCATGATTGATGTTGATAAATAAAACTACGTTGCGTGAAAGTAACAAATAACTTAACGAAGATTAATATGAGAAGTTGGGATTGAATTCATCTATCTCACTCGTCTGCAATCTGGATGAATACAAACATATAACAACTGAAATTACCAACATTGATGCAACACACAAAAGTCATTTATATCGATTCCTCGCATATAAAATTCATAAGATCAGTTCCTTGAATATTGATTCCTCACATATCCAACAAACTGTCCAGCATTATATTCAAGTGTTATAAGCAATTGATAAACTGAAATCTATCCCTAGCATCACAGAATATCAAGTATTCTTGCTCAGATCAGGGTTTTAGAAATACTTTCCAGTCAAGTCTAAAATCCACATTCATGAAGCTATTGATCAGGTAGAATCAAGCATTAAGAGCAGAACAAAAATACCAATGTTGAATAAAAACAGAAATGCTATATATAAATATCACCAGATTACATCCGAGTTCGAATCGATTACATTCAATCCCAAGAGAAGAGATCAGCCACTCATAGTAGCCATTAGCATTCTAAGAGATGAAGAAGAAGATCCTACAACTAAAGTGGAAGAAAAACTCTTTGGGTGCTTCTTTCTCCGTAGCTCTCCCTCTTGCTTTTTCTTTCAGCTTCGTAAATATATAAACTGCCCGAATTCTCGCTTAAGCTAAATTATTCTCGCTTAAGCGAGAAGAAACTTTTTGGAGAAGATAGTCATTCTCGCTTAAGCTAAAATATTCTCACTTAAGCGAGAATGACTTTTAAAGTAATGGCTTCCTGGACAAGTCTAGCTTAAGCGAAATCATTCTAGCTTGGGCGAAATGTTGCAGGATTTGCTCTTCTCTCTTAGTTTACCTGAAATGTATACAAACTAGGGATCAAATGATTTCCTTTTACTCAACAACTCAGAAACATGTTATTACATTTCATCTTTCTTAGATTGGGGAAAATTGATACAAATGTACTCAATTCAAAACATAAGTGCTAAAATTCCATATGAAAATTAACTACCTTTTTGCACTTATCAACTCCCCCCAACCTAGCATCTTGCTTGTCCTCAAGCAAAGTAATAAAATCCCAACAGCTTTTCAAAACTCAAACTTTGAAATTGGTTATTTGAGAAATCGATTTCACTGTCCTTACAAAACAACTTTTGCATTCCAAACAACAAATTCAAAATGGTGAATCCAATTATCAAATAAAAGCAGGATAAAAGTGCAACAAATTTTTCAAGACAATCAATTGTAAGAGCCATTGTTTCTAACCAAGGAAATTCTCTCTTAAATCTTACAAGGATGTAATTCTCTCATTTTCCACTGAAATTGAACAAGTTAAAATTGCCAGTCATTTTCAATCAAACCACACACACAATCAGCATGAATCTCAAGGTCTTTCAAGGGTTGTAATGAGGCTGGGTTTCCAAGAATTATGGTTTTTCAAGATAACAAAAGCACAACTTCAGAAAAGAGAGCATAACTACACTTTAAACTCACTTCCAATTCTACTCTCAATTCATCCCATCTCATAAATCAAAACCCAATGTTTCTTTTTCCTTCATTATTCACTCCTTCTTTTTCTTCTTCCCTTTTCTTGTTTTTTTTTTGAATATATATATATATATATATATATATTTCTATACAAAACTGAGGAGTGAATTATAGTACAAATTTCTCAACCCCTTTCTTTTCTAAGTACAATTCCACCAACCAATTCCCATTTTAAAGTTGAATAAAATGCACCTATGCTCTCTATCCCTAAAGTATGCAAAGGGAGGGAATATTAATTAAAGTTAAGGTTAAGGTGTATAATTCAAAACAATTAGGCTCAAATGGGCTGTCACAAAAGGATAATTATTCCTAGGTTGGATGTTTGGCACTGAGTTATTTACATTCAACAAAACTGCCTTGATCATTTCCATGCTTCAGGTGTGATGTTATCCAAATGAAAACTCAAGCAATATCAACTTGACAACAAACAGTGGAAACTCTCAAACTGTTTAAGGATTCACACACTCACTCGGTTTTGTGTTTGGTTTCTTTCCTTGGTATATCACTTGTTGTTACAATTGATTATCTTAACCAATTATCCAGCACTGATATCCTAATCCCATTTAACTATGGATTCAACCAAAATTTTCCCTTTTTTCTTTTTCAGTTGTACTATTTTAGGACACTTTTTGAAACTTGATTTCTCTTTAACCAATTTCCTCAAGAAAGATTTTCTTATAATTCCCAAAAAAAATCATTTTAGCTGTGTATGTGCTCTGTGCAATATTAAGCAAAAAGTAAAGTAAAAAGTAATTGAAACTGTACATTCTAACCAAAACAACTAAAGCATAATATTACTAAAATAAAAGTTCTGCACTAAAATAAAAAAACCGTATTTCATTGAGATCTGGAGGTTGGAATAGTGTTGTGTGTCAATATCCCCTCATGACTCTATCAAATTCAGTCTGAAACTCCTCCTTTTGAAGGTCCCAAGGCTGATGTGAATTCGGCTGCAAAACTACTGTCAAGTCTAGTTGGTTCACTTCCCCCTGGAAAAATTGGACTGTCCCCAGGCCTCTGTAAGTATGCCAAGAATTTTGGTGGAGTCATGCCTGGATATGGTCCTCATAAAGGAGGAGTTGTCCTCTATGGTGCATTTCATCAATTAAGTTAGACATTTCATTGAACAGTTCATGTGCATCTTCATACATCAAATTTTCATGAATTAATCCATGCACAAACAACCTACATTATTCAGTGATACCAACAACTCACATTTAAACATTCAAAATAATTCATGGACAATAACAACCAACATGGGCACTACCTTAGGGTTCCACAAAACATACAGAGAAAAACCCCAAATTTGTTCTTTGAAAATGGAAGATAGTGAAGTGGAACTTACCTTCAAGGGAATTTAGCAAAGGGAGGGAGGGATTGGTGAGTTAATTGAGCGCCATTGGATCAAGAAAATCGTGTCCTATACTTTGAAGGAAGAAAGCACTATGTTGAAAAGAAATTAGTTATGAATCAGTGCTTCCTTTTCTGAGTTTTAACACAAGGTCACGTGTTTTCGCTTAAGCTAAAAAATTTTCGCTTAAGCTAGATTGACAGGATTCAATTTTAAACAGTTTGGCCCAGGCGAAAAAGTTCCAATGGCTCAACCTTATTTGCATAACATTTTCGCCCAGGCGAGCAAGGTTTAGCTTAAGCGAAAATATTCCAGTGGACACCCCAAATTTTAGCCCAAATCTCGCATAGGCAGCTCAATTTTAGCTCAAGCGAAAATATTCCAGTGGGCACTAGAATATGAAATTCAATTTTTCGCCTAAGCGGCTGATTTTTAGCTTAAGCGAGATGGTTCCAGTGAGTATCCCAAGCTTTAGCCTCAATCTGGCCCAGACGAAGCAAGTTTCGCTCACGCGAAAGAGCTCCAATGGCTCAACTTTAGTTGCAGGACATTTTTAGCTCAAGCGAAAAATTTTAGCTTAAGCGAAAATATCAGCAAAACTTGTTCTTCAGTTTTCTGCATATTTAGCCCAGGCGAAAAAGTTTTAGCCTAGGCGAAAATAGTGCAGTGGTTTTCCTTTTGAAAAATTTTCAACTTGTACGCCCCTCAATCAAGATGAACTCAATCCAATTATTCTAAAGACACAATTAAATCTATTCCTCAACCAATTATCTTCCATCCCTAAAAGTTTCATATCATCAAATGCAAAATCAAACTTTTAAGTGCAACTTTCACAATTTGGCCAAAACAAGGTAATTTTTAACATTCAATGAACTCAACTTTGGCACCAGAACTTATTCTCATGCATGACACAAACATTTTGGTACAAAAAACACTAGCATGCATGGTTGCCCTATTGAGACATTTAAATGTTAAAACTTACCCTTTTCATGCAAACACAATATATACACAACACAACTAACAAACAAGATGAATTTAAAATGCGAAGACATAATTAAACACTGGGTTGCCTCCCAGGAAGCGCTTGTTTAACGTCACGAGCCTGACAGATGGGGCAATTAAGTTTGATTCACGATGTTGATGTGCTTCTTCCTTTCATGGCACCAACATCTTCTCAGTAGCTTTCCCGTCACCAACTTGACTCTTCTTGAATAGGGAGCCTCAATTTCAAGTACTCCATTTGCCTTTATTGCCTTGATAACCCATAACTTGTTCTTAATAATCATTGGTTTGCCAGGTTTGGGTTCATCACTTTCCACAACAAGGTGTTGGTGAACTAGTTTTTCTTCCTTATCTCCATCCTCTTCCTTCACTTTGGGAGAGAAACAACTGAGGCTCTTTTTGGTCAGCTTGGAAACTTGCCTTGGTAGACTAGTAACTGATAGAACTTCATCGGTTGCTTCAAGACTAGTCTGTTCCTCTTGACCTTGTTGCATATCTTTGAAGACATTGAAAGTTACCTCTCTATCTTGGTCTTTTAATCTTAGTATTCCCTCCTCCATATGAATGACAACCTTAGCTGTCTTCATGAAAGGTCTTCCTAAGATGAGTGGTATCTCTACATCTTCCTCCATCTCCATCACTACAAAGTCCACTGGGAATTGGAGCTTATCAATTTTTATCACCACGTCTTCTACCACACCATAAGGATATTTGATGGACCTATCTGCCAACTGAAGCATCGTTCTTGTTGGCTTGGCTTCAAGACCACCAATCTTTTTAAGCAAAGATAGGGGCATCAGATTGATGCTAGCCCCTAAATCAATAAGAGCCTTCCCTATATCATGGTTTCCAATGGTGCAAGGAATGGTGAAACTCCCCGGATCTTTGAATTTTGGAGGGAGAGTCTTTTGCATGATGGCACTGCAATTTCCCTGCACTTCAATTGTTTCCTCATCTAAATACTTCTTTTTCTTGCTGAGGATTTGCTTCATATACTTCGAATAGGCAGGAATTTATTGTAGTGCTTCGGTCAAGGGTATGGTGATCTCCAACTGGTTGAATATTTGCTTGAATCGAGCCAATTGTCTCTCCTTATCTCTATTTGAAGGGATTTTCGGATAAGGAAGATGTTTCACAATTTCCTTCTCTTTTTGTTTTTTCTCTTTTTCTGGACTTTTATTTTCTTCTCCTTTATTCACATACTCACTTTCATTTTTCTCTTTCTCTCCCTCACACTCATTTTTCTCTTTCTCATTTTCTTTTTTCTCCAAAACTTCCTCCTCCACAACTAGATTGTCTTCAATCCCTCTTCCCACAATTTTTCCACTCATGGTAGTAATTGAATTGCAATGCTCCTTGGGATTAGTTTGGGTGTTGGCTGAAAAATGACCTGTCTGTTGATCTGATAGTTGTTTAGCCAACTGTCCAACCTGTGTTTCAAGATTTCTGATTGAAGCTTCTGTATTTTTCTGATTGATCATAGAAGCTTGCATGAATTTTTCTAGAGTATCCTCTAATTTGGTTGTTCTTTCATACACAGAAGGATTTTGTTGTTGATGCTGATAAGGAGGTTGTCTATTTGAAGGACCAACATCTTGTTTCCATCCAAAATTCTGACTTTGATTGTTTCTCCATCCTTGTGAAAAGTTATTGTTGTTAGAGAAATTCCCTGATCTTCCTTGATTACTCACATATTGAACTTCTCCTTCTTGTGGGCTACTTTGATATGAACAATGACCATTGGGATGGTCACCTCCACAGAAGTTACATCTCATGGGTTGTTGACTAGGAGAAGATTGTACTGCTTTTAACTGCTCAGGTAAGTTAGCCATCTGTTTGGTTAATGCTTCCATCTGCTGAGTCAGAATTTTATTCTAAGCTAAAATTGCATCTGTAGTGCTGAGATCAAGAATTCCTTTCCGCTGAACTGTTTGTCTGTTATGTTGGGCTTGATGGTCTGTAGATGCTAGTGCCTCAATGATTCTTGTTGCTTGTTCTGCATCTACAGACATCATTGTTCCTCCAGCCGCTGCATCTAATATCATTTTGGTGTCTAGCCTCAGACCATTGCAGAAAATGTTTAGTTGAGCAATATCTTCAAAACCATGATTGGGGCATCTCCTCAACAAAGAATTAAATCGTTCCCAAGCTTCACAGAATGGTTCATCTTGTCCTTGCCTAAAAGTAGAAATCTCAGTTTTTGCCTTAATGTAACGAGAAGGTGGAAAGAATCTGTTCAAGAATTTATCTTCTACATCACTCCACTTGTTCAGACTCTGGTTGGGATGTGATTTAAGCCATTCCTTTGCTCTACCTGTCAAAGAAAAAGGAAACAAACGCATATATACATGGTCAAGATCTCCTTCTTCAAATCCCATAGTTCCTACTAGTTCATAGAATGTAGAGAGATGAATGTATGGATCTTCATTATCCATTCCAGTGAATTGATGAGAACTGATTAGGCTAAGGAAAGCTGGCTTCATCTCCAAAGTTTTGGTGGTGGGCGGTATTACTATGCTAGAAAAATATCTTGGCCCTTGTTGCATAGCATAGTCTCCAAGTGTTCTTCTAGGTGGATTTGGTCCTTCTTCCGCCATGTTTTCTGTTTCCTGATGTGTGATGGAAGTATTGGAAGATTTTTCCTTTGTTTTTCCTTGCTTCTTCTTGTTTTTGCCTCTACTTCTTCGAGCTGTTTTTTCTATCTCTGGGTCAAATGCTAATTGATCTTTAGAAACCTGACCTCTTAAGAACATAAATCAAAACAGCTCAAGCAAGGATTAATACAAATGAGAAAATAAAATAAACTATCTAATTAAGAAAAAAAAAATATTCACAAAGCTGGATGAGATAACTTTTTAAAAATTCAAAAGAAACCGTCCCCGGCAACGGCGCCAAAAATACTTGTTAGACTTTTGGCAAGCGTACCAATAGTCAACTGTAATATAATGATTTTTAAGTAAGAGTGTCGAACCCACGAGGAACAGTTTCGATTAAACAGATAAATTTTTATCTCAAACAGTATATATACAAGGATGTTCAATTTGATTCATGATTGATGTTGATAAATAAAACTACGTTGCGTGAAAGTAACAAATAACTTAACGAAGATTAATATGAGAAGTTGGGATTGAATTCATCTATCTCACTCGTCTGCAATCTGGATGAATACAAACATATAACAACTGAAATTACCAACATTGATGCAACACACAAAAGTCATTTATATCGATTCCTCGCATATAAAATTCATAAGATCAGTTCCTTGAATATTGATTCCTCACATATCCAACAAACTGTCCAGCATTATATTCAAGTGTTATAAGCAATTGATAAACTGAAATCTATCCCTAGCATCACAGAATATCAAGTATTCTTGCTCAGATCAGGGTTTTAGAAATACTTTCCAGTCAAGTCTAAAATCCACATTCATGAAACTATTGATCAGGTAGAATCAAGCATTAAGAGCAGAACAAAAATACCAATGTTGAATAAAAACAGAAATGCTATATATAAATATCACCAGATTACATCCGAGTTCGAATCGATTACATTCAATCCCAAGAGAAGAGATCAGCCACTCATAGTAGCCATTAGCATTCTAAGAGATGAAGAAGAAGATCCTACAACTAAAGTGGAAGAAAAACTCTTTGGGTGCTTCTTTCTCCGTAGCTCTCCCTCTTGCTTTTTCTTTCTGCTTCGTAAATATATAAACTGCCCGAATTCTCGCTTAAGCTAAATTATTCTCGCTTAAGCGAGAAGAAACTTTTTGGAGAAGATAGTCATTCTCGCTTAAGCTAAAATATTCTCGCTTAAGCGAGAATGACTTTTAAAGTAATGGCTTCCTGGACAAGTCTAGCTTAAGCGAAATCATTCTAGCTTGGGCGAAATGTTGCAGGATTTGCTCTTCTCTCTTAGTTTACCTGAAATGTATACAAACTAGGGATCAAATGATTTCCTTTTACTCAACAACTCAGAAACATGTGATTACATTTCATCTTTCTTAGATTGGGGAAAATTGATACAAATGTACTCAATTCAAAACATAAGTTCTAAAATTCCATATGAAAATTAACTACCTTTTTGCACTTATCAGCTATGCGAATGAATTTGCATAGTGAGTCACCCTGGCGAGTTGCTCTCTGCCAAGGCATTCGCACAACGAATAGACGCGCTATGCGAATGATTTGAGAGGGTTGCTCTTTGTTTGACGATTTGCATGGCGAATTAGGACGCTATGCGACTAGTTGGGATCAAGGATTACTACTATTTTTATTTGAATAGAGAATAGATGCACTCTACGAGTGCTTAAGGAGTCTGAGCCACTGCCTTGGGACTCTCGCATAACGATTTGGGGCGCTATGCGAGTGAGAGAGGTCTGGAACATCTGAGAGTTTATTCGCACAACGAGTTTAGTCGTTGTACGAATGACTGTGAAGGGATGGTCTATGTTTGAGGATTCACATAGCGAGTTGGAGTCTCTATGCGAAAATCCTCTGGTTTCGCTCAACGATTGTGTGTGCTGTGCGACTAGTCCTAGTGTAGTTTACTATTTTCTTCCTTTGTTCTTGATTGGTTGAATGATATTTAGTTCATTAAATGTTGTGCATAATATGTATGAAATTATATGAATATGAGAGGTATGTTGGTGATTCAAAGGGAAGAAGAGTATGATTCAAGGTAGTGTAATTGAGTATCAAAGTAGGATCTCTTGGTGAGATACTTGTATTGTTTGGAATGAATATAGGGAGCTCAGTCTTAGGGGTTATCCTAACACTCTAATGATCTTTCATTCTCATTTAGAGAGGATTAATGCATGTGGTGAGAGTAGTAGGAGGTCCTAGTGTAAGCACTACTTGGAGGCCTATTGCGCAATAACGGACTAACCTTGTGTGTGGTAGGGTGAAACCCATTGGCAATGGCTTTGCAAAGCAGTAGAGGCCACCACAAGTGCATAACCCACCATAGCTCGGTATTCATTCTAAGTCCGAACGAGTCAAGTCTAGAGTATAACATGTTAGGATGTGTGATTCAGTCTACTTTACTTGAAATAAACATGTATGTTGTGTACTATTATAATGGTATGATTTTTGTATATCTAGCTTACCCTTTCTGCTTGTGTTTGTGTTTATATGTGCTGTATTCTTTCTTTTGCAATGATCATCTAATGTATGTGAGCAGAAGGAGATGAGGTTTTCCTGGAGTAGGCATTGGACGGAACTGATGCTGTAGAGTAGCTAGTGATAGAATAGGACTGTACATAATTTTGATTGAACCGTCTTATATATATAAAGTGTTAAATTTTATGACCATTTTAAATGACTGTAAAGTGCATACTTTATATTATCCTTTAACTGTTTTATTTTATTATTTGTGTGACTTCTATCATATGGTTTATCGCTATATCTTGGGATATTACATAATCTCCTTGTAAATTGTATTACTAGAAATCAAAATTGTGATTTTCATTATTGAGAATTTACTAGTAGACCAAAAAATATAGTTTGTAGCGAGAGTATAATTCGTTTTACTTAAAAACATAATATATCAAACGTGATAATTCGATTATGACTTGACCATCTTATCTATTATATAATTAACCTGGCACGTATGTATTCTCAAAATTTCAAAAAATGTTATTCAAAATAAAATGCCCAAAATATGGTGTATCCTAAACTTTGTTTTGTTACTTTGACCATACAATTTGATTCTCACTGTATTAACAAAATCACCCAAAAGAATTCAAGTTCTTGAGTAGTAAAATATAAAATAAATACAATAGTCCCCAAACAAATTCCTCAACCTTTAAATAATAAATATATTTTCTTAATTCCATATATTGAGAATATACTAAAATCATTTCGAATTGTTTAAGAAAATATCATTAACATTATTACAAATGTTCATTTTAAAACATAATACTTTCATCACAATTTATCATAATGATAAAAGAAAGGAAAGGAGAATTATAAAATATTCTCAATCTCAATTTTTAATGACAAAAAAAAGTAACGAAATAAGGTAATAATAAAATTAAAATGGAGACCCCTTAATTCAAGAAAAATAGTTTGAAAATTAACTATTTAAGATATTTTATTTTAAAAAATATATTTTAACTTTATTATTATTATTTTAAAACCCTAGAAAATGGTATTTTAGAAGTGGTAGTAGTCTAAAACTAGTGAGACTCGATTATTTTAATGTTAAATGATTTTATTATAAATAGTTTTGTTATAAATGAGTTTCATTATTTTAAAACGTACCATCTCTCTAGAAACCACTTTTCTAGAGTTCTCTACCTTTTTCTTTAAGAGTTCTAACTCCTGAGTCATCTCTTTGATGATCAGGGGTACCTAATTAACCACGACAACGACGTCTATGTTTCTACCCGATCAATTTCTTTAATAGAGCAAGTAAGTTTCGACTTCTTTTTCCCCTTCTGTTCCCAAATCTGTTTTAGGAGAATCTAGTACTGTTTCATGTGTAATCATGCCTCTCCTACACGTTCTTGGTTCATCTAGAGTTCTAAGGACTCTGTGCATTTGCAATTTGGTTCTTTGTAGGTTCGTTTAGGTATTCCTTATGGTTTCAAGTAATCTATAGAACATTCTTTGAGTTGGGGTTGTTTCTTGTAAGGTAATGGAAGCTAGTTTGCCTTTAAATTAGACTATAATATATGAAATTGTGACTGTTGGTATGTATGTTATTGTATATTATTGGTTATGTCTAAAATGATCTTGTTGGTGTTAATTGTGTTTGATTGAGAAGAATAAATGGTAGGATGTTGATTCCTTGTGTAAATTTTTTGTAAATTTAGAGTAACCTTATGAATGCGGTTGATATGATTGTGTTGGTGTTAATTTTGGTTGAAAGGTTAAGAATAAAGGTGTGAATAGAATTGTAGGTCAATTTTGGTCTAAAATAGAGGTTACAAGGGGTAAATCGGTGAGATTGGGGTTGGTTGGAGTAATATGAATTTCTAAGGTTGGTTTGGTGTTGTTTAAGACTTGTTAAAATGGTGAATGTGTTAAAATATGGTTTAGAAATAATTAGTACTAAGTTGGTGTTATTTTGCTTAGTTTTAAGATTCATTTTAGGGGTTTGGATTAGTGATATTTTGAAGCAATGGTTCTGTGCCCGAATAAAAAGTTTGGGGTGTGTTAGTAAGTCATTCCTGACTTGTTAGAGTTCTTAAATTACTTAAAAATGAGCTAGAACTTGTAGAATTCAATTTTGGTCTCTAAAGTGAGGTTTTGATTAAGTTTGGATTTAAATCTTGTGATTAATCAATTTAAAACAAGTTTAAGTTGGTTTAGATATGTTTAGTTAGGTCAATTTTAGTTTAGAATACAATCTAGGGGTGTTACAAGTTGGGAGAGTTGCATAAAATAGGTAATGAGTGGTTGAGGAGTGCAAATTTTGCAGTTTTGGTGCTGCAGAATTATGCAATCTCGCTGAGTGAGTGTGTGTTCACTGAGCGAGAGTCGTCACTGAGCGAAAGGTGAATGAGTAGAGCCCATTGTTTCTATTTTCGCACAGCGAGTTTGGGACGCTGAGTGACCAGTCCAGAATTTATTTTTATTCTTTATATCTTTGTTTTCTGATAACCTTTTGATGTTTAGAACGATGTAAAAGTATCTATGGTATTATATGATCTTTAATATTATATGTCGGGGTTCAATGTGAAAGTATATGGATATAAGTATGGTTTCAAAGTTATGAAAGTTAGTTCCAAGGTGGAATTTCTTGGTATGGTTCAAGTGTGTTAGAATGAATGCAAGTAGCTCAATTTTGGGAGTTTTCCTAACACTCTAATGGTCATACATTCTCATATAGAGAGGTTTGACGCATGTGGTGAGAGTAGTAAGAGGTCTTAGTCTAGGTGCTTCCAGTATGACCTATGACACGATACAGACTAACCTTGTGATGTGTGGTAGGGTGAAACCCAATTGGCAAGGGCTTTGCAAAATCAGTAGTGACCACCACAAGTGCATAACTCACCATAGCTCGACATTCATTCTAAGTCCAGACAGTCGGTTTAGGTCTTTGCATGTTAAGATGTTTGTATTAGATTAAATTACATACGATATAAAATGCTTTCAAACTTATGATGTAATGTTTTGTATTTAGCTTACCCTTGCTTTTGTGTTTGTTTACATACGATACAAACAATGATCACCTTAATTGGTGTAAGCTTAGGACGAACATCTTTCAGGATATTCAACATTTGGTTGAGAGAGAAAAACAACAGGATAGATAATTTTTTATCCATCAAGATCTCTTATTCTAGTAGCCTTAAGTTCCTTGTAAGTTCTGTTACATTAATAATAATATTTATTATTATTATATTTCTTATTTATTTTTACTATGAAAATTATTTATTTATTTATTATTATTAATGTAATATGTGAAAGACAATTGTCATATCAAAATAAGTAAAATAATGTTCAACATAGATTATTTTATATTGCATTTTCATAAATACTTTTTCATATTTCTTATTTTTGCGCAAAATTTTAACTTAAAGTCCTACCAATTTTCTTTCCATAAAAAATTCTTTTCACTCCTCTAACATTATACCACTCACTTTTATCCTTATACTTGTTTTTTCTCTCTATTTTCAACCCATCAAACACACTAATTAATATATTAAAAGTAATATGTCAAATTTATAAGATTCCTTTCTTATTACGCAAGGTCTTATTAGTGTGTTTTATTGTGATATGTTGTCATCATTCTTACTTTGATAATCATAAGTACACAAGAAAACAAAAGGAACTAAAAAAACTTGAGATACTCATGTTTCACAACTTTTGTACAATGATGATACCTGATCGGTGTGTAATATAACAATAATAATATATCGTACATACATAAAAAAGAAAGAACGATATATCATTCATCACTTATTATTGTATAAATTCCAATTCACTTGACACCACTTCCTATTAAACCAAATTCACTAAAAAAAATTATTGGAAGAACGAACTCTGAACATTGTTAAAAGTTCATGTAATGCAGCATGCATTAGGATTTTCATCACTGAAGAGTTGTGGAGGAGGTATTCGTTCAATGACATAGAGTGGAGGGTATTGGTAATAGTACATCATCCTCTTCAATCCTTCATCATCAATGTTATTAGCAGCCATTACCACATTCTCTTTTTTTTTGGCTTCTTCCATGCCTTCTTCACCATTCTTTTGCTCCTTGTTCTCACCACCACCTTCACCACCCTCTTCTTTCTTTGCTTCCTCTGCTGGCTTCTCTTCTTCTTTCTTCTCTTCAGGTTTACTCTCTTCTGCACCAGCTTTCTCTCCTTCCTTACTCTCTTCTTTCTTCTCTGGTTCTGGTTCTGGCTGGGGAACTATCTTGGCTTGCTTTTTGGTGCGTCTGTATACATAATCTACTAGCTTATTTGCATCCATGGTCCCTGTCACAAGAACCTTCCCTGTGGTAAACTCTGTCATTGCCGTTTGAACTCCTACATTAACCAACAGGATATGATACGGTGTTGTTACTAACAGGAAAAAGATACAAACAAAGGAGTATATAACCAGAATATGTATATATGATCACACAAACACACTCACAAATCACTGTTATACCAAAATGATTTCTGAGTAGTTAGAGGTATCAAATCCTTTACACTAACCTTCTACGCCTATTAATCTCATTTAACCAAACAATTTGTAATGATCCTTTCTGTGTTGTCTTTCTTTTCTTGTATCTTTTTTAAGATGATCATGTCATCTACAAGGAAGGATCCAATATACCACTGCAGTATTTTGTCCTCTACTTTTAGCTCAAAGCCAAAAGGATAAGGTTAAGTGGGCAATTTGATTTTGAAGGCATGATATGTACCACAAGATTTGGTCATTAAGGAAGCAAATTTCTCTCTTTTTTTTTTTTTCACCTTTCCTTTGCCAATTACAACCAACAATGAAGCCATCATATTGAAAATTTTAAATCAAGAGAAAAAGGGTACCTCTCATTTGTAGTATCTTCCTCTTGAGTTGATCAGCACAGGCCTCACAGTGCATGTTCACGTTTAGTTCCACAGTAACTGGTCCACTAACCTGGAACACCGACAATTCCCTTTGTTAATAGTTTTTTTTTTTTTCATATGCAACTAGCTTTCCTTTGTTTATTTTGGACTCAACCAGGAAAAGGAAAAATATTGTGATACCTGAGAATTGACAACTTCTGGTATAGGTTCTCCTTCTGCTTCAGGCAATGGAGATATAACACTGGCTCTTCTCTTTGTTTTCTTGGTGATTATGTTGCAGATCGCTTGAGGCTCCACTATACCCTTTATGGTCACTTCATTTTTAGCCATATCAATTACCACTCCCTCAACTCCTGTGAGAAGATAAATACAAAAAGAAAATAATGAGTGAACACTTATGCATGACATTTCGTGGAAAAGAGGAAGAGTATGTAAAAGATTTCAACCTCTCATTTTCATAATATATCTCTCAATTTTCTTTGCACATCCCACACAATGCAAGTCCACAAACAGCACACATGGGGAAGGTGGTTTAGGCTCTTCCTTCTTCTCTTCTGCTGGCTTTTCTTCTGGTTTTTCTTCTGGTTTTTCTTCCTTCTTTTCCTCTGCTGGTTTTTCCTCTGGCCTGGCTTCAGCCACTGGTTGTTCCTTCACAATATAAAAAAAAAAGAAACCAACCTAATAAGTACTAGAACTAATGTAGACCCAGTTATAACACTATCAACATAGAAGAAAAAAAGCAAAGTATCATTAGGAAATCATAATGCAACAGGAAGGTTAAATCACCTGTTTTGCTTCCTCACCCATATTTCCTATGAATGGAGACTGAAATGTCAATTATTATTCTGATTTTGGAGAAAAGTTCTTGGACATGCAAAAGATGGAGAGGGTCTAACAAGTGTAGAGAAGTGAATGATGATATATTATAGGGAGGAAAGGAGAGGGGGCAATGATAGATTGCTAGGGGGTTGATTTGCATATAAAGTTAAACCTGAGTGATTCCTTATCACATGCAGTGCCACTAACTGCAAAAGGAACCTCTTAGTTTAATATTTCTTTTCAGAACTCTTTTCAATCTTCAGGGATGTGAAGGTTGAAGGGGTGAATCAGTGGAGCAGGCTGAGCAGATTTATAGAGCAAGGTGGGGTGGAAGAGGGATTAATAGTTAGGCCAGGTTGAGAAGAGAGAGAAATAAAGATATAGAAAGTGGAGAAAGGGAACTTTGAAAAATACACAAAAATATTATGATACTTCCATTATCCACCGACTGGTAGATTTTTCATGACACAGCGGTGAAGTGTCATTCTGTCAGACATGCATGGTATATGTGTAAGTGTAGGACCTCATCAGGACAACCTGGAGACCTACCTATGTGTGGATCTATAGTGTCAACACCTATTCTAAATCTAATGACCTATTATTGGCCTTTTACTCTATACAGTAATTACAAATTACTATATTACTTACCAAATTACTATGCACCACTCAAGCTAAAATAATTAACCATGTGAGCCTAAGATTCTTTCTCTGTTTGCATTAAAGAACTCTTAAATTATAGAGAAGTTAGTACAGGATAATAATATTCTTGAGAATCTTTACATGCTAACAACATTACTGCCGCCGTTTAAATTATCAACTCAGTTGTTGGTTTCAGACAAATCAAATCAATTTTATTCCTTTATGTTACTGATAATCATTCTTCTCATCTAAAGCATACACTACACCTTACTTTTAGTTAAAATTTATTGGTTTACCTGGTTGAACATTAAGATACTTTCATCAAAAGACAAAATGTCTTGTATATTTATTAAATATTAGATTGTACTTTTATTCATAGATGAGTCACACAAACACAAGAGTTTGTCCAATCAATGAGAGATCTTTCATATTTATTTATCTATTCTACATAGAATAAGCATCCTCTCAGAAGACAGAGGTAAATGGTACATTGCTTGTAATATATTATATGAATAGAGTATCAATTTGTTCATCAAGTGTATTAAAATAATGGAATTATATAAATAATCTACAAAAGGGTGATGAAATTGACGATTTGTTGGATATTAAATACTTTCCTTCGAGTTATACATGAGTTTGACCATGCATGGATTACTGAGTTGATGAAAGAGTAGGTACCAATAAAATAAGCCAGATGTCGTGAATGTGGTCATCAAATGCATTGTGATTTCTAAAAGTTAAAACAAAACTAGCTGATACATTTGCATGTACACAGATTGGAGCTTAAGCAACGCAATTCTCATTTTCATGAAATGTGATTGGGATGGATGACACATGGGGATCAGAGAATTTTGCGTGTAGAAAACTGGTATAGAAAAGTTGATCTCCACGTGGACTTGTGAGTGATCTTTCTAGTTTCAATGACAAAGCATTTGTCTGTTACACATCCTTTTCATTTTCCTGCTTCCATAGGAGTTTGGATTGTGAAATTCATTTTTCTTCTTTATCTCTTCTTACCAATCAATCAGTTTTTCCTCAATTACATGTGGTAACAAAATACTATGTACCAGAAAGTGATGGGCAAGATTTTCCATTGAGCATTAAAATTGTGTCCTCACCAACTCTGCTAACCTGTGAATGGTTAGGTTTGGTAATTTCCTAATCAATTATAGTCCCTTTTTAAGGAAAGGTGAAAACCATCTTTTCTGAACTGAATGGTTCTCAACAGCTTAAAGGAAAAGTTTTTGACTTGATTATTGCTTACTCTTGGGACAAAGAAGAAAGAAGAGCTTCAGCTTACTATAGGTGTGTGTAGCACCACGTGGAGATGACTCATCTTTGTGCACTAAAAAGGCTACTTTTACTCCACTATGACTAATTTGCAAGAGATCTCAACCTCAAAATCAGACAGATTAATAAATTCCACCAACCAACACATCTTCTAGCTGGTGCAAAGATAAGAAATGTCACGTCAAATTCGACTCCAATGTAACCCTTTCATATACACTGAGTTGACGTTACATGATTAACTTTCTCTCTTTGAACTAAACTAAAGGGGAAAACAAACTTTTTACATGTGGGTGGGTATCTAAACATTGAAAGAAGGATGATTAAAGGATCCTAATCAAGGTATCACTATTTCTATTCTTAGCTTGGCCGGTTAAGAAGAATCTAGAGCTTGCTTAGCTTGATCAGTTAAGCTATTATTTATACCCAACCACCTTTCTTTTATTGCCACAAAATAACTTAGATTTATATATATATTACAAATCATAATTGCATTATGGATTTATGATATGATTTTGTGACACTTGGCCTCTTGTCATTTGCTTAACAGAATATTTGCTTTATGGTCAATAGTTAGTCAGATTGTCATGAAACTTTCAGCAAAGGGAAGAACTCCATGTGTCCACTCTGTTATGTTTTTTTACTTAAAAGAAACATTGTTTGCAGAATGACTAAGGAAAAAACTGATTTAAGTGCACATCAGGAATTGTGGCTATCAGAATCAGCCTCAAGTAAGAGTGGACAACATGAATTGTGGCTATCAGAAATAGCTCAATGAATTCTCACAATTTTAATTTCTCTTTTTTTCTATTACAGGTATATGATTAGTAAATAATCTGTCTAGCTATGCTATCCATATCAGATATCTATTACCATTGAGATATTTGATTGTAGTTTACAAATTGTATACATCACATAGCAATAAATTAGGTGTGTGTCATTATATTACAAAGAAACCTAGAACATGAAATATACCTACTACTAACATATGAATGTTGGCCCCGCAAAGCATCCAGATATCTGCTACTGCTGGTTCTCTCACGGATATTTACTTCCTTTTCGTTTTACTTATTCTCTCTTAGTTTTCAGCATGTGAATTTTGAATTGCTTTTGAAGCAAGATCATATGATCAGAAATCTCAACTTTCCAAACAAAGGTAAGGAACAAATCATTGAACAATGGATGATTGAAGACATGGTACTAACATTTCATATTAATACACAAGAAGTGTAAAAAACATTATTGAATAATCCATTAGAAAATGCAAGCATTATTGAAAACTGGCAGGCAATTTCTTTATTGTGCCAACCCAACAAAAGGCATAAGATATGATGTAGTCAAGCTACTGCAGAACATTATTACATCGCTTCATGGATGAAGGAATGAATACATTACTTATTAGTAGTCTACAAATCGGTTACCGATTCAAAACATTTTCATAATGGTTTAGGTCAGTTACTTTTAACATGAATACAATTTTAAAAGTAGAGACTAAAATATGACGAGAGATATTAAGGACATGACACTGTCTGAGTAATGAGTATAACAGTTTGTGATCTGACAGGAATGAGGAAACAGGACTTTTGTTGTCTTAGAGTACATTCAATATGGTCTACATTTCAAGAATGTCACACCTTGATATGTCTTGACTGGGGGCAAAAAGAGTCCATGACTCAAATTGACGTATGAATGCAGTGAACGTGTATATGTGAGGGCACGTGGATGTGGGTCACAGCTTTTCTACAAACACTTCAGTGGGCATAACTAACTCATTTTCATTATTAGACCTAAAATGCAACTTCTTTACAAGGAAATATCTATATCATCCATGGAACCTTCAATGTGTGCAGCAATTGTATAATGAGCCAAAATGTACTTAACAAATTAGAGTGTTAACGCTCATCTAAAATGAACTCAGCCTCAGAAATGCTTAATGCAGCCAGGAACAACATTTTGGTAAAATGCAAAGTCTTGATGTGCCATTAGTATCTTTCTTCACTGCCTTCATATATTTCACATGCAAATTTAAATTTTCGTCTTCTGAATGTAAAGAATTCTTCTTTCATGTCAACATATCTGTAGCATCTGCTGTCTGCTACCTCTTTTTTTAGTAACTTGCAATCATTATATATGCTTACAATATAAAAGTTGAAGTCGGCTGTGGCATAGACAATTTAGCAGCTTAATCTTGATCGGATCCACTTTTCATATTTATGAGATTGAAAGTTGTTCACTTACTCCCTCTAATTTCCTTTAGGGTTAGATTATTGCAGGTTCAGTTTATGGCTTTTGAGTAACAGAACATATTCAGTCACAAGAAAGAAAAAGAATGACATCAATTGTCACTTAGAATCATCAGATTAGTAACATACAAAAATAATAAGACCGAACAACCTAGATTATTTCAAATATCATCTCTGATAAATAGAAACCGTACACAAACAAATTATATGACTCTGATAATTCACTGAGTTGAATTTATTGAATGCGGGTCTATAAATAGACACAAAGAGCAACATAACTTTACGAAATAGAAACCGAAAAACTGAAACGAAAACATGCTTAGCTTCACAAACTGGTTGGACACAAAAACTGACGCAGTAACCAACCAAAATAAAAACAAACCGCAAGTAATCATAATCGAAAATAAAATAAGACTTAAAGAAAAATTACAAAACTTCCTTAATTTAAGTTTATTTTACAAAACTTTTTCATAAATTTAAATTTTTTCTTTTTTATCTATACTCTTGAGATGACGTAGTAGGTAACGACTTCGTGAACATATAAACGGTTTGCTCCTTACTTCTTATGTGTTCGAGCTTCATGCTTCTTTCCTTCATTTTTTTTTTATAAAGTGAAAAGAGACATCAATGTGCTTGTTTCTTTCATGATTGACTGGATTCTTGGCTAGTTCCTTTTGTGGTTGATTGGATTCTTGGCCAGCTTGATTGTTGATTTATTAACTACTCAGATCATCACATTCTCTCCATACATCATCTCTAGTTTGCTTGGCAGGTTTCTACGCCAGATTGCATGTTGTACACTCCAGGATCTTGTCACATCTCGGCTTCACATGTTGATAGCGTTACAATGGGTTGTTTTTTTGAGAGCCAAGTAAACGTCGTGTTCCCAATGAAGAAGACATAACTAGTCGTGCTCTTCTGGTCATCCATGTCTTCACACTAGTCACTATCAGAGTACCCACTAAGCATTGTCTAACTTAGTATAGAATAGTTTGAATGACATAGTTCTTTTCACGTACCTTAGTATCTACTTCAGTGCTTTCTAATGAGAGTACCTTGGCTCCTCCATGAAGGGGCTTGTGATTCTCACGCTTAGTATCAGGTTTGGCCTTGTGTTCGTCAAGTACCTCATGTTACAATATATTAATATTATATTATTGCAAAAGTTAATTTTTGGTTTTAAAACATTAATTGTGAGATTGAATTTCAGAACGTTGTAATGCAACATTAGTGTTTTACTTGGCAACGTTAATATTTTATTAACTACCAACTTTAAAGTTTGAAGCAACGTACAAATTCTTTAAGTGCTGCAACGTTAAAATAATTTATTATTTTTATTTTCTTTTATTAATTTTATTCTCCCCTAGCTCTATAAATAGAGAGTTGTTCCTCCATTCCAAAACACATCAAATTCAGTTTTCTCATTCTCCTCTCTTTTGAGTTTCATTCTTTAGCTCTCTTCTTCTAAAAATATTCTGGGTTATTTTATACTCTTTTTAGAGATCCTTGCTAGTTTTGAGATCCTCCGAAATTCTGAGAAGTTCTTGTTGTATTCTGGGGGACTTGTGCAATACACCGCAGATAAGTCCTTAACAGTGACTCTATACGCCTCAGGAAATACTGTTTTGTCAGCTTTTCTACAACAATCTTAAGGACTTATGACTGACATCAACAACATGCCTTCGGAGAGCCAAACCATTGCCTCCGGAACCCAGACGATCTTCGCAAAATCACTTTTGGACATGTCAAAAATCAAGGTTTTCTCTAGACAGAATTTTCGGCGCTGGCAAGAACGCATGTCCACCCTTTTAGACATGTATGGAGTTGCTGCTGCTATTTCATCTTCGAAGCTCGACTCCACTATTCCTTCAAACTCAAAACTAGTTGAAGAGTACGGGAACAAGGTATGCCGACTTACTCTACTTAGTGCACTTTCTAATGATTTGTCCGATGTGTATTGTTCCTACAAGGAAGCAAAAGACATTTGGGACTCGTTGATTCTCAAATACACTACCAAAGATGTCGTCAGACAAAGATTCGTCATAGGAAACTACTACCGTTGGGAGATGATTGAAGACAAGAACATAAAAACTCAAATCAATGAGTACCACAAGCTGCTGGAAGATATCAAAGCAAAAAACATTCTTCTACCGGATGAACTTGTTTCAGAACTTCTGATCGAGAAATTGCCGCTATCCTGGACAGATTACAAACAACAGTTGAAACACAGGCACAAACAAATGTCTCTACCAGAACTCATTACACACATAATAATTGAAGATACCAACAGGAAGAAGTCTACTACTACAAGGGCCAAAGCTTTATCTGCAAAAGAAAATATGGTAGAAGTAAAACCTGCTCCCAAAAGGTACAAATACAAACCTAATCACAAAAAGAAAAATAATTTTCTTAAATCCCGTCCCAATGAATCTAAACCCACCTCTAAGAAGAAAGGAAATTGATTCGTATGTGGGAAGTCGGGCAATCATGCACCCATTGCAGGCGTAGAGCGAGAAACGACAATCCTCCTAGGGCCAATATAGCCGAAAGAGATGACATTATTGTTGCGGTCGTTTCTCAAGTAAATTTGATGACCAATGTGAGCAAGTGAGTGGTAGACTCTGGTGCTACCAAGAATATTTGTGCAAACAAAAGTGCCTTTACCTCTTACACTAGTGTAGGGGATGGAGAATAACACGTCTACCTCGATGACCTTGAGTGATGTGCTACATGTGCCATCAATCAGAGTTAATTTAATCTCTGTAGCACTATTGGGAAAGGTAGGGGTTAAAGTGTCATTTAAGTCTGACAAGATAATTATGACAAAAAATAATGTTTTCGTGGGAAAGGGATATTGTAATCAAGGACTCTTCATTCTAAATGTTTCTGAAAATATTAGTGAATCAGGTTCTTCTGCTTATATTGTTGACTTGTATGATATATGGCATGCTAGATTAGTTCATGTGAATTCCTCGTATGTTTTGAAATTACAATGACTAGGATTAATTAATATGCATGATAAATAGAGTAGTAAATGTGATATATGTGTAGAATCTAAATTAACAAAGAAAACATGTTTTTCTGTAGAACGTCAAACTGAACTGTTAAGGTTAATTCATACTGATCTAGCTGATATGAAACAAACCATGTCTAGAGGAGGTAAAAATTATTTTGTGACCTTTATAGATGATTATTCTAGATACACCAAAGTTTACTTAATCAAACATAAAGATGAAGCCTTTGATGTGTTTTTAACCTATAAAGTAAAAGTAGAAAATCAATTGAATAAGAAAAGTAAAAAAGGATTAGATCAGACAGAGGTGGTGAGTATGTGCTCTTTAATGACTTTTGTGTTAAAGAAGGAATTATCCATGAAGTGACCCCACCATATTCACCTAAGTCTAATGGAGTAACTAAGAAAAAATAGAACCCTTAAGGAAATGATGAATGCTATGCTTGTTAATTTTGGTGCACCTCATAACCTTTGTGAAGAAGCCTTGCTTACTGCATGTTTTTTACTGTCAAAATATAATGGCTCAATTTCTCACACCAAGAGGAGGAGGGGGGGGGGGGTGAATTGATGAAGTGTAAAAAACAAAAGCTTTAAAAATCTTTTTCACAAAATGTGATGCCTTTAAACTTTTCTTGAATTGCAAGGTAAATGATTTGCAATGCAGCGAAAACTTAATCGAATATGCAAAAAATTTAATCGAATGAATAAAAGAAAGTAGGGATCAGAAAATTCAAACGCTGTGTTTTTATACTGGTTTGGCCAAGCCTACATCAAGTGTCCTTCCAACCACAGGAAGCCAATGCACTATAAAGATCAAGGTTTTTACAACAAGGTTTTTATAGAGACCTCACGTCAAAAATATAAAGCCCCTCTCGAACCCTCTAATATAATATAGGCAGTCAACAACAAGACCAGCAGCAAGAACATCCTCTTTTGTTGTCTAACCCCTTTGAGGCATCCTCAAAGTCAAGAACACCACCGTTCTTCTTCCTGTAATCACAACAGGAAAGCCAAGCCAATCTTCACAAGATTGCAAATCCTGACCACACAGTAAACAAATAAATGTGCAGATTGATCAGATGTTTGAAACAAAGCTAGTCATGCTCCTCAACAAATCTCAGAATCCTTGATCACCACAGTCAATCTTGATTCTTGTAGCTTTTCTCTTCTTTGTAAGATCACAAAGCTTTTCTGTAAAGAATATGAAAGTGTTAGAATCACAAAAGTTCTTATAGAATTCAAATCAGAATCAATTTATAGTTAAACACATATTAGACATGTTTTAATCGACTTTGCTACTAACGTAATCGAATGCACCATTCAGTTATAATAGTTTAGCAACAATCACAACAATTAATTGAATGTACAATTAATGCAATTGACTATCATTTAATGCTTGGTCAACACAATTAAAAATATGACTATTATGTTAGTTATGACAAGCATTTAACAGTTTTTCAAAACATCAACCAACTTAGTCGAATACAAATCAGATGCAATCGATTAAGCAACAATACTTAGCACAGTTTTAAAGACTTTTCTTCTTGAAAAATCTCACAGCACACTTGAAAAGATTCTGTGCAAACACACGAGTTTTAATCGATTCACCTCATAATGTAATCGACTTAAATATGTTGTTTTTCCACATATTTAAAGTTCAACTAAAGTGCATGTGGTTTTCTTTTTCCAAAAACATATGTCATGCATTCACATATAAAATCACATATTTAACACAGTGATATGCAATGACCAACACAATCATGTTCTCATATATGTTCATACAAATTTAACACATTAAAGAACAACATATAATATGTAAACATAGAACATGTAACACAGAATATACATGTGTTATTAATTATGTGTTGTCATCATCAAAAACACAAATATTTCTGAGATTGGGTTAAACAACAATTGTGCTCCCCTATCAACAATCTCAACAATCTCCCCCTTTTTTTGATGATGCACAACCATGATTAATAAACAATCATGTTGCACAAATCATACAGATTATCTTCAATTACAAAAGTCATCATAATTCTCCCCCTTTGGACATTAGCAAAAAAGGTAAGCACATTATAATTGATACATACATAATCAACAATCTTAAGATGCATCAGATATAATAATCAAAACAGATTATGATGCTCCCCCTGTCATTAATATCCCCATGATTTTAAGATTTTCTCCCCTTAAATGAAAACATGTGAGATATATGAATAAAATGTAATGTTCCCCCTGTCATTATGCATGTATTAATCTCAAATCACATATGCACAATGCAGTACAATTAGAGTATATATTAGAGCATGTAATATCGTATTCTAGCATTGTATCAGTGCTCATGTATAACATTATTAACATAGCATAATTGATACAATTTCAATTATCAAACATAGTTTAATCTCTTACCATCTCAGAACATAGATACAATGGATAAGCATAGCGATATAAGCATAATAAACATTAAATGAGAATATAAAACAAAGTTTAAAGATAACAAATATTCCAAGTTTGGAAACTTCAAACCAATGTCGAAACTCAATCGATTTGATTACTGTCATAATCGATTTCTTGCTGTAACACTTTGTTGATTTCTCGGATTCACACAATTAGAAAGCAATGTTCCTGCAAAACCTTTCATGGTCTTTCCAGATCAAGCATTTTAGAATCAATGTATTACAGGAAATATCACATATAATGTATGAATATGCAAAGATATGAATGTAACAGTGAAATATATCAAGTTGCATACATGCACAATGTAATCAATTTCCAATTTGATTAATTCATCATTCGCAACAAGTTATCCACACACAGATTGAAAAAACAAAAAATCTGATTTCATTGGTTATCAATCCATAAGGTACAATCAGATGATAACAAAAGCAAAGTGGCATATAATGCCAACCATTACAAAGTAAGACATCAAAACAACATAACAATCACAATAGAAACTACATTATTAGACTTTAAAACAGTGACCCCAAAACCCTTATTCTAATTCAGATGACTCTACAATCTTCTTATCCGTACTATTCTTTTCACTTTCAAAATCATCTACAGATGTGTCACCAAATGCATTTATCCTTAGTGCATAATCCATTTTTCTATGCAGTTCAGTGAAGGATCTTTGAAGCATTGACATCTTATCATCAAGCCTTTTAAAACTTTCATCCACAAATTTCTCAAATCCTTTTTTAGGTCTGAATTTGTACCTTGATGAGTCAATATTTACAGTGTCAACTTCAACACTACCAAGACAATACTCATCATTAAATATCCAACCTTCGACACTCTTTCTAAGACCTATGTGGTCTAAAAATAAATTTTCAATGACATTCTTCTTGTTGCAGCAGATTGTTACTTCATTGGGGAGGTCCGCATTATGAAACCTTAAAATCCTTCTTATGAACACAACATATGGTAAGTGGGATTCTTTCTGTTTGACAACTTTCATCATGTGATCACTGATTATTGAAGACCAATCTATTTGAATCTTGGTTCTTAGTGCATGTAATAGATACACATCCTCTGTAGCCACCACATTTTGATCTTCATTCCTTGGAAGTAGAATCCAAGTAATCACAAATGCACATATCTTGTCTTCCATACTAAGGTGACCAATATTGAAGGAATCATAGTTTCCTATCATGTATGGATTCCTTAAGTATATGTTGTAGATATCAATCTTGTTGAGTCCAGGAATACCATGGTGAGATTTAACTCCTCCTAGTTGGAATTCAGCAACAAACCTCCATACTGCTTCATCAATGCGAATAGTTACACCTTATACTTTTGATAGAAGATAGTTTCTTTCTTTCTTCAGGTTTGCATAGAACACCTTCACAAGGTTTGGATAATAGTCACCTTGGAGTACGACAAACTTTGTTAAACCAGTGTGGACTAGCCATTCTTGGAACATAAATCCTTCATCACGAAAGAAATCTATGCTTAAATATTTATGTCTAATGACCTCCTTGAAAGCCCCATTGACAAATGAAATATGTTCTTTGATCATTATCACTAAACCAGCCAAAAAGATTTGCTTCTCTGACCAAAGAGGCAGGGCGCTTCCGAGGATGAGAAGATGAAGCGGCCATGATAGATATTGAAGAATTTGCAGAGACTTCTTGGTTCAAATAAGGATTTTGTGTATCATAGTGTTGAGACTAACACGGTGTATATAAGACTATCAAATGTTTAAAAGGGCGCGCAATAACATATTAAGTATAAAGCCCATTTAAACTTTCAAAACACATAAGGCCCATAACAGAGAATATTAATCGATTTCATTAAGAGTATAGTCAACTTAGTGTATAACATAGTGTTACAAGAAACAGTGAAACACATACACAGAACATAATCGACTCTATACATAACACAATCGATTACAAATCGTGCAATCGAACTTTCATACAATCAGATCAATCAATTAACACACTCATTAAACATGCATACAACAATCATTCATACAAATACTTATGATGCATGAGTGCATGAAAAAGATTTATTCCAGTTACCACATTCAGAGACTCAAGAACTTGTGATTTGTTCCATTTGTAGTTCATCCTTGAGCATTGTTTTTGCTTCAACAGCAGCTATTTCCCTGCAAAACAATTGAATGGTTTTGATGCTGGTACCCACATGAACTTGGGTCCTTTCTTGTCAGTTGCAGGGGGTTGTTCCTTAAGAATCCACTTATATTTTCCCTTTAGAACCCCAACCTTTCTGTAGTAGCAATTTCTAACATTATGGCCAATAGTATTGCAGTAAAAACAAGCATTTGTAATAGGCTTACTGAGATTAATAAACTTCTTTGAATTAATCCTATTACTCTTTGCTTTGTAGCCAATATCTTGCCTATTTATTGCTCTTCCAGATGATCTTAACACAACATCTAGATTTTCTTTTCCTTGAGTGAATTTATCTAAAGTGTTGGTTAAGTAATCAATTTTTTCTATGTGCACAGGACAATTATCACAATTCTTTTCAACAATCTTTATTTCAGTTTTAACATTTGTTTTAGCAGATTGTAATGCAACTTCTAATTTACTTTCAAGCTTTTCATTATCCTTTACAAGGTTATCAATTCTATATTCATAATCTTTCCTTTCAAAAGATAATCGATTCACCTTGTGTTGGAGTCGCATGGCCTTTGCATGTATTTCTTGAAATGCATCCAGTAGCAAGTGGTACTTGACTTCGATTAGTTCATTCTCGAAATCACTACCACAGTCATCATCAGAGTGTGTAGAGCCTGCCATAAAACACAAGTTTGAGTCCTCTTCAACACTACAATCATCATCACTTGAAGAATATCCATCATTGTTTTCCCAAGCTATGTATGCTTTCCTTTTCTTTCTGCTTTTGTCCTGAGGATACTTTGTGAATTCTTTCTGCTTGTTCTTCAAGTCTGGACAATCAGGCTTGATATGACCTTCTTTTCCACACTCATAGCATTGTACAACATTGTTTTTTTAAATCTTTCTTCCTCTTGAAGGACCTACATTGTCAGTAGCAGAATTTCTATTCTTCATGAATTTGTTAAATTTTCTTACCATCATGTTCATGAGTTCTTTTTCTTGAAGTTTTACTTCTGATTCAGTTTTTGACTTAGGTTTCTTTGAGGCTTTTCTACTCGTGGCCTTGGGGCCAATTGATTTCTTTTCCTTAATCTCTTCCTCCTTCTTCAGCCTTCCAAGTTTCAGTTCATGTTCCCTAAGAATGCCAAACAGAGTTGCCATATTCATGTTAGTTAAATCTCTTGATTCAGATATGGCTGTTACCTTTAGCTGCCAGCTTCTGTTGAGACTTTTCATGATCTTGATGTTGATGTCCTCTTTGTCAAACACCTTGCTGAGAGCCATAAGATGATTTACTATCTGTGTAAATCTTTTATGCACTTCATAAATCGTCTCACCAGCTTTCATCCTGAATAATTCATACTCTTGCACTAGGGAGTTTTTCCTAGCCTGTTTCCCCTCGTCTGTGCCTTCATGCATTACCTCAAGAACCTCCCACATTTCTTTGGCAGTCTTGCATTAGGAATCCTAAAAAATTCATCCATTGTTAGTGCAAATGCAATCACATTCCTAACCTTAACATCATACTGCGCTCTACGGTTCTCATCCTGAGTTCACTCTAGAAAATTTTCAAAATGATTTTTGCATTTACAATTTGAGTGGGCTCATATGGACCGTTTAGAGTTTCATCCCAAACTCCTTTATCCACGAATTCAAGAAAAATTTGCATCCTAATTTTCCAAAAAACATAGTTCTTTCCAGCAAACAGTGGTGGTCTATTTGTGGATGCACCTTCACCAAAGGTTTGAGTGAAAGCCATTTTCTAGGATCAATCGATTAAACAGAAATAGTAATCAATTAGTTTTTCAAATATTTTATGAAAACCAGATCTGGTGCCAATTGTTAAAATAGAATGGCTCAATTTCTCACACCAAGAGGGGGAGGGGGTGAATTTGTTAAGTGTAAAACCAAAAGCTTTTAAAATCTTTTTCACAAAATGTGATGCCTTTACACTTTTCTTGAATCGCAAGGTAAATGATTTAAAATGCAACTGAAACTTAATCGAATATGCAAGAACTTAATCGAATGAATAAAAGAGAGTAGGGATTAGAAAATTCAAAAGTTATGTTTTTATACTGGTTCGGCCAAGCCTACATCCAGTGTCCTTCCAACCACAGGAAGCCAATGCATTATTGATGGGTATCGCGGCCCATAGAAATTTGATGTGCAATAAGAATGCAGTATAGACTAGGAAGTGACTCCTAAGCCGTCTCTCAAAGACCAAATGTGGTTAGAGACTTAAGTAAACAGGTAGTGGGGTAGGGGGGTTTGAAAGTGTTTTTGCAAGGAAAATTAAACTAAATTAAAACTAGAAATGAAAATCAACCAAACATAATTACAAACATTGAATTAAATGAAGAAAACATGCACACCGAATGGTCCTACAACGACCGAACGGTTCTAAATATGAGACCGAACGGTCTCTAAAGCTGAACAGAATTGAAGATGAGCATAAACCAAAGCCGAACGGTACAAACAGACCGAACAGTGTAAAACAATGCAACCGAACAGAGTAAATGCAACAGAACCATAAGTCGAACGGTACAAGCATAGACCGAACGATCTATAGAGTGCAGCAACAGTAAACATGCAGAATCTAAACGCAACATAATCAAAATGGCTCTGAACTTCAAATGAAAACAGTAACAGTAGAAGTGAAACTTAAACAGCAGAACGTGAAATTGCAAATGAAAAATGCCCCAAAAACAGAAAAGGCCAATGAACAGTAAAATAACGAACTACAACAGTAAAGAGGACAAAATGAATAGTAGAATGCAACAATGAACAATAAAATGCAAGAGCGAAGAAGACAATGAATAGTAAAATAAACTGAAAAGTGAATGTAGCAATGATTTCAACTCTTAAATTGTACTGTAAACAAGATTCAATACATGGAAATGCAAAAGAAATAAAACTTAAACCTCCCCAAAGGGGGAGGAGGAAGAAAATACTCCCCAAGAACAGGCACGTAGTGGCGATTGGGAGACTTGCAGAGAAATCTGCTTTTACGATTTTTATATAACCAAAAGACCAAAAAATGCCCTCATAATGGGCTTGTCCTACAAAATGACCTATAATTGGGCCCAAAGTCCTAAAGTTTGACCCAATGACCTTCTAAAACGCTACACTATTGATGTGCCGATCCTCTTGAAGTCCCAGAATGTGCTTCCAACACTACTGTTGAGTTCCTCTGGTTACTGCATCTGATCGTTCGGTCATGAAAGGCTCAAACCGTTCGGTTCATCAATGCTCTACAATTCGCTTGTGACCGCTCGGTTCAAGGAACACATGCACTAAGGCTTGTCGTTTGGTTCAAGAGTGTTCGATCATTCAGTGTAAGCTTTCACAGACCATTCGGTATATGCGTCCACATATCGTTCGGTTCTGTGATGCTCGCCCATTCTATTCAACAGTTGAGCTGGGTTTCCACAAACCGTTCGGCCAATCCTTCAACAGACCGTTCGATAGAGTAGTGCTCGGTCATTCATTGCAGGTTCGGGAACTGATTGGTGCAGACGTCATCAGACCGTTCGGTCATCAAGCTCTGCATGTTTCTCTGACAATTCGGTCAAGCCTATAGAAGACCGTTCGGTCAAGGCTTCAGCAGACCATACGGTGCAAGTATTCAGCATACCGTACGGCCACAAGACTACAGTTGATTGTTGTTCGGTTATGTCTTTCACAGACCGTTCAGTCATGTTTCCAAGACCATTCGGTCACGGACCATTCGGACAAGCCTTCAAAAGATCGTTCGGCCCTCTTCAGCAGATCCTTACTCAACCCTTCAACAACGATTGTCCTGCAAAAAATGATTGAAATAATTAAGACCAAATAATTCAAATTAATTAAAATAAGAATTATTCTTGAAATTAAACCCAAATAGTGAAAATGAGATAAAAATGGAGAATTAAACACAATTTACTAACACAATATGGTGCAAAAAGCTAAGTTAGTAGTAGAAAAATAATGACTCATCAAAATAGACCACACTTAGTCTTTTGTACTCCTGGGCAAAATCAAGACGTAGAACAAGGAACAATTCTAAATACATCAAGAGTGTGACACAACATCCGGACACAAAAACGAAAAGACACAAAGGACACAAAATAGATTTACACAATCCTCAATGATTCTGGAAAAAGAAAAGGAATAGACAACATCCATCACACAGGTATCAGAGAAAGCAGATACTCATCGAAATCATTCAAGGAATTCAAAACATGGTAAAATAATCAATCAACTTAAGAGGTGAATCAAAAGCAACAGAACCTCACAGATGCACTACCAGTGTTTCTCTCAAGTGTGTTGGGTAAAGAATTTCAACTCAATGCACTCAAGAAAGCAAGCAACAACAAACTTGGCAAGCCTCTAATATCAACACTCAAAACATATGCATGTTCAAATCAAAAGGTCTTTTATGGATGTAATGGGGCCAAGGACAAGGGAGGATAACATATGGATGAGAAGCTATAAACCAAAAGAAATAGAGGAGCAATGGGGAACAAGTGTAAACATAGTCAAATCACATCCAAACCTCTAATTCAATCCTCTTCTTGACTCTATTATTCACAATTTTTTTTCATTTTTCTCTATTTTTTTTCTTTCTTTTCTCATCTTGTCTCTTTTTTTTCATTTCTCTCTATCTAGGACACGATTGTAAGAGACAAGATACACAATATCTTTACAAAAACAAAACAAGAAAAGGAACCAACTAGCCAATTTATATGAATCCCCAAGGAAACCACACTTGTTCCCAAAACACTTCCAAAGCTCCAAAACTCCTAAGGTTAAGGTAATCATGGTTTTTCACTTAAGGGTGATTAATGAGCTTGAAAACAAAGAACAGGGGAAAGGCATAAGCTCAAAGGGTTTATTAAAGGATCAAAACAAGGGAGGCTTATTTGGCTAGAGAGGCTCAAGAACAAACTGCCTTTATCACTTTCAAACATGCATATCCATCAAGAATTATCAAAAAGAGTCTACCAAGGCATATGTGCAAGCAATCAAGAGATATATCACACAAGAAAGAACATAAAGTGGCTCAAATCTCACATAGGGTATTTGTCACAATCAATTCAACCTCTCAAACATCATAATCATCTTCCCACGCAAAGAAAAGCAAGAGTTTCAAACCATAAGTATCAATCAAGTGAAGTGAAAGACGAGTCTACAACTTAAACAAAATCCAGAAATGAAGAGAATCATGCAAAACTGTATACAAGAAACGACAAAAACAACCTAAAACAGAAAAAAAATTTAACAAAGAAAACAAAAACTAACAAAGAAAAATAAAAATCTCCCCCAATAGACCACACTTAAACTACACAGTGTCCACAATGTGTCATAAGCATAAGATTAGAAATTAGAACAGTGAATAGATCATGGACAAGTGCAATAAAAGTAGGGAAAGGGGGAGAAGGAAAAAGAAAACTCCCCTAGGTTAGGGTGGAAGTTGCCAATTTTGGACTATCAGGGAGATGTCTTCCACCACAGGATCCAATAAGGAAGTTTTGAGGAAGAACTGCTTCATCCTCCAGATTTGATCGAGCAGGGAAATGTCTTCCACAGCTGGATCTAAGAAGAAGTGATTGTTGATGAGCGAGTTCAGCCAGTGCCTATTGATCTTCAAACTGTTGTGTATGTAAGCACTTTTGTCTTCCACTGTGGGTGCATGTTGGTCAAATTCATGTGTACCTCCTCCAATAGGGTTAGTGCAATGTGGTTCCAAAGAAATGACATGTAGGGGTATAACACCGAATCCTAGTGTAACAGGCTGAACCTCAGATATACCCTCAGAACATGAATCAAATTCAAATTTAGAAACAATATCAAACACATGCTCAGATTGATGTTCAGTGCATGGAGAATAAACATTCAGATGTGATAGCAAAAAGTAGTTCTCATCATGCAGAGAGGGAGAATTAAAAGCATGCTCATCAACGATACCATCATCAACATACCTATCAACTGCATAATCATGAACAACATAATCATCAACAACATAATCAAACTGAGGTATGTTTACCTGCACTTCCCTGAATGTGGCTAAAGTGGTGGAAGATGATGATGGTCTACCTAGCTCAAAAGTGTTGCTCAAACCTGCCTGGTCCTCCAATTCTGCATCAGTCTCCTCAGGTGCAAGAGTAGGGTCATAGGAAGGTTGGAAAGTAGGTGGAACAGTGAGCACATGACTCTGGTTCCCCTCTCCCAGGTTAATGGCACCAGCATCATCTTGAATCTGAACAACCTGAAAAGGTAATTTCTCTGAAACTCGAGACTGTTCCTCAGTGAGCTGAGTAGCCATCTGCCCTATCTGATCATTCAAACTCTGAATGGAAGCTCTTGTTTCCTGCTGAAACTCCATGTTCTCTTGTTGAAACTACTTGTTCTCTTGTTGAAACTGAAGGTTCTGCATGGCCATCTGCTCCAATAACTCCTACAATGTAGGCTCAGATGTAGAAGGCTGAGGAGCTATTTGGGCAGGTTCATAAAGTTGCAGCTGTTGTTGTTGCTGGACTGGTGGAGGCATACAAGTATTTTGGAATGGTGGTGGTTCTTGATATTGATGTTGTGGAGTACCATACCATCCTAAGTTAGGATCATTCCATCCAGGATCGTTGTTATACAAATCAAAATGAGGCTTAGTAGGGCTGAATCTTTCCAAAAACAGATGCTCAAGATCTTCCCAATTGGCTTTGTATTCTAGAGGAAGATAATAAAGCCACTCCCAAGCTGCTCCTTCTAAAAAGTGTGGAAATTCCCTTGAGAACATGTGATCATCCGGGACATGTGAAGGTTTCATTGAAGAGCAAATGATGTGGAACTCCTCCAAATATTTATGTGGGCATTCTCCTGCAAAACCATGAAACTTAGGCAGCAAATGTGTCAGTCCAGAGGTGAGAAAGCAATGAAAGTAATCCTCATTAAGTGAAATTGGCTCCCAAAGAGCACTCTCAGAAGTTGGAGGATGAGTCATATTGTTCTCAACATAGAAATCAACAAAATGTACATGAGAACCATAATCAAAGTCACATGCAGAAGGAGAATCATAATTATAGGCACGGGCAGAAGAAACATTATTTGTGTAACCAAAGTAGGTAGACATTATGAAAGAAGGGGGAAAGGAAGAATGCAACGAAAATATGCAACTAAAGTTATCTAAATGCAACACACAATACAACACACACACAACAGAACAGTCACAACACAAGACAAAACACAACACACACTAACACAATAAAAGACCTAAGACCGAACCGTTGGTCCCCGGCAACGGCACCAAAATTTGATGGGTGTAGCGGCCCATACAAATTTGATGTGCAATAAGAATGTAGTATAGACTAGGAAGTGACTCCTAGGTCGTCTCTCAAGGACCAAATGTGGTTCGAGACTTAGGTCAAACACATAGTGGGGGGGTTTTGAAAGTGTTTTTGTAAGGAAAATTAAACTAAATTAAAACTAGAAATGAAAATCAACCAAATATAATTAAAAACATTGAATTAAATGAAGAAAACATGCACACCGAACGGTCCTACAACGACCGAACGGTTCTAAAGATGAGACTAAACGGTCTCTAAAGCTGAACAGAATTGAAGATGAGCATAGACCAAAGCCGAACGGTACAAACAGACCGAACGGTGTAAAACAATGCAACCGAACAGAGTAAATGCTACAGAACCATAAGCCAAACGGTACAAGCAAAGACCGAACGGTCTATAGAGAATGCAGCAACAGTAAACACGCAGAATCTAAACGCAACAGAATCAAAATGCAACTGAACTTAAAACGAAAACAATAATAGTAGAAGCGAAACTTAAACAGCAGAACGTGAAATTGCAAATGGAAAATGCCCCAAAAATAGAAAACGCCAATGAACAGTAAAATAACGAACTGCAACAGTAAAGAGGACGAAATGAACAATAGAACATAGTAATGAACAGTAAAATGCAACAGCGAAGAAGACAATGAACAGTAAAATAAAACTGAAAAGTGAATGCAACAATGATTTCAACTCTTAAATTGCATTGTAAACAAGATTTAATACATGGAAATGCAAAAGAAATAAAACCTAAACCTCCCCAAAGGAGGAGGAGGAAGAAAATGCTCCCCAAGAACATGTACGTAGTGGTGGTTGGGAGACTTGCAGAGAAATCTACTTTTATGATTTTTATATAACCAAAAGACCAAAAATGCCCTCCTAATGGGTTTGTCCTACAAAATGACCTACAATTCGGCCCAAAGTCCTAAAGTTTGACCCAATGACCTTTTAAAACGCTACAGTATTGACGTGCCCATCCTCTTCAAGTCCCAGAATGTGCTTCCAACACTTCTGCTGAGTTCCTCTGGTTACTACATCTGACCGTTCGGTCATGAAAGGCTCATACTGTTCTGTTCATCAATGCTCTACAATTCACTTGTGACCGCTCGGTTCAAGGAACACATACACTAAGGCTTTGCCGTTCGGTTCAAGAGTGTTCGGCCATTCAGTGTAAGCTTTCACAGACCGTTTGGTATATGAGTCCACATACCGTTCGGTTCTATGATGCTCGCCCATTCTATTCAACAGTTGAGCTGGGTTTCCACAAACCGTTCGGCCAATCCTTCAACAGAGCGTTCGGTAGAGTAGTGCTGGGTCATTCATTGTAGGTTCGGGAACTGATTGGTGTCGACTTCATCAAACTGTTCGGTCATCAGGCTCTGCATGTTTCTCTGACAATTCGGTCAAGCCTAGAGAAGACTGTTCGGTCAAGACTTCAGCAGACTATACAGTGCAGGTATTCAGCAGACCGTACGGCCACAAGACTACAGTTGTTCGTCGTTCGGTCATGTCTTTCACAGACCGTTCGGTCACGGACCATTCGAACAAGCCTTCAAAAGATCGTTTGACCCTCTTCTGCAGATCCTTACTCAACCCTTCAACAGTGATTGTCCTGCAAAAAATGATTGAAATAATTACGCCCAAATAATTCAAATTAATTAAAATAAGAATTATTCTTGAAATTAAGCCCAAATAGTGAAAATGAGATAAAAATGGAGTATTAAACACAATTTACTAACACAATATGGTGCGAAAAGCTAAGTTAGGGGTAGAAAATAATGACTCATCAATTATAAAGATCAAGGTTTTTACAACAGGGTTTTTATAGAGACCTCACGTCAAAAATATAAAACACCTCTCTAACCTTCTAATATAATATAGGCAGTCAACAACAAGACCAACAACAAGAACACTCTCTTCTGCATTCTAACCCCTTTGAGGCACCCTCTAAGTCAAGAACATCACCGTTCTTCTTCCTGTAATCACAACAGGGAAACCAAGCCAATCTTTACAAGATTGCAAGTCCTGATCACACAATAAACACCTAAATGTGCAGATTCATCATATGTTTGAAACAAAGCTAGTTTTGTAGGGTTATTGGTATGATTTGGAAGAAGAGCAAAAGTATCAAGGAGTTTGAATTCAAGATGGACAGTAAAAGAATTAGAGAAAGAGCACAGGAGGTCACGCAGGGCGCCTCGGCGACCCATTAAGGGCGTTTAGCACCAGGTTTTGTGTTGGTGGGCACCCCATTAAAGGCGTTGAGCGCTAGCTTTTGTGCCGTATACTCCCTGGGCGCCCTCTAAGGGGTGCTGAGCGTGAGTTTTCTCGCAGTTTCGCGTGCTTGCCCCAACTTAGGGCGCTGAGCGCCAGTGACGTTGGCCCATGATCCAACTTAGATCTATTTAAGGACTTGCACGACCTAGGGTTGTTATCTCTTGATGGCTTGAGCACAAAAACACACTTGTTGCCCCTTAGAGGCAGTTTTGAGGATGTGGGAGCTCTCCTCTTCAGTTTCTAGGATTTTTCTATCTCTTCCATTCCATTGTTCATCTAGTTTCTCCATGATAATAGAGAACTAAACCGTATTTGTTTTTGAGGAAGATGTAACCTCTAAACTCTCATGTATTTGAATTGATTCCAATTTATTTATGCTTCTTTCATTAATTGTTAGGGTTATTCTTCTTTGTTCTATGCTTATTATGTTTAACTCATTCATGACATGATCATTGGTTTTCGTGATATGGACACATACGGGGAAACCTAGATCTGGAGAATTGCTCCCAAAAGCAGTATTGTCTAGACATAAGGATATGAGTTTTGGTTATCTTAAGCTTCTAATCGTAATGCAGAATTAATTATTAGGGATACAAGACATTGTGATCTAGTAATTAAGGATAGGCTTTCTTCGCCGAGACATCAGGTTTTGAGTAATTTAGAAAGTGATTTTAACATTAACGAAGAAGATGAATTCATGTATGCATGAGAGTAATCTAGGTGAAATATAAACCTCAACAACATATTCATCTTATATTTTCAATATCATCAATTCATTCTAGTGTTTAGCCTCAATTGATCAAATTGCATTCATGTTTATTTTTATTGCATTTGCATTCAGAACCCCAAAAATTATTTTTAAGTATTAATTAGTTCAGCAATTACACAATTGTTTAGTGTTGTGAGTCCTCTGGGATACTTGGTCTTACCATTTTATATTACTTGATACGATTTGGTACACTTGCCGACATCTTAACAAGTTTTGGGCGCCGTTGCCAGGGACTCGTGGTTTAAACTATACTTTTGTGTGATGCTTCACCAATTAGACTTTATCTTTAATTTTATCATTTTATCTTTAATTTTTATTTTATCTTCACCCATTGAGGGCGCTGAGCGACAACCTTCAAGTGCAATTAGAATCTTTCTTTTTAGGTCTGGAAGTAGAGAAGACTGCCAATAGTAGATGAAGAAGGCAGATAATGAAGAGAAGCTAGTTCACTAGTGAGATACAAGAAGAGGTTATGGGTGATTAAAGTTATTGAGATTGAGGCTCTGTATTCAAAGAAAGTAAAGATGGTGACTACAAAGTTATTGAAGATAAGTTGGTGTGATGAAAGTAAGAGGAACACCAACATCAAAACTTCAAATTGTGCTTAATGGTGTCAGGCTCGTGACGTTAAACAAGCGCGTATTGGGAGGTAACCTAGTTTCTGACTTTTTCTTTTTAATTGATTATTTCTGTGGTTTGGATTTAATTTTGCTTCACAGTAATGACAGCATATACTGATGGATGTTGGACAACTTCTACCGAGGGATGCTATGAGGACTCAGATGACAGCAACTATTGATGGATGCTGCTATGATGAAGGCTATGTGATTAAGCATCTACTGATGGATGCTATGTGATTAAGCATCTACTAATGGATGCTATGTGATTAAGCGTCTACTGATGGATGCTACCGACGACATCTACTAATGGATGCCGATGAAAATGAGAAAGATTATCATTTACTGATGGATGCTGATGAGAAGGATTCACATCTACTGATGGATGCTGGAAGATTCAGATGAGAGCATCTACTGATGGACGCTACTGAGAGCATCTACTGATGGATGTTATGCTACTAGACATCTACTGATGGGTGTTACTGACAACATCTACTGATGGATGCTACTAAATCAGGATTTATTTTGCTTTATTTTTATGCTTATTTGAATTTTGTTTATTTTGTTTTTATTTTAGCTTGCTTATGTACTTAATTTAATTAGTTGTGCTGCAATAGTTTGGTATGATGTGATCAATTGTTGTTTGGGATGAGTAATATTTTTGTGTTTGCTCTATTGTTCTATGATGCATGTTGAGTTAATGATTGGTGAGGCTTTTAAGCATAGATGGTGGTTGCTCATAGTTGTGTTTAAAATAGATGCATGATTTCAATTGTGATTAATATGTTGGGCAGGATGTTTATCAAATTGTGGAACTTGAGTTAACCAGTGAGAGGTTGGACTCCAAAGTCTTTGATTGATTGAAAGTTATTGCTTTGGAATCATAATTGATTTTGCCTGATTTTCTATTATTGAACCACATGCTTGCTTCTTACACATGATCAAGCCCATTTTTTCTTCTCCCATATAAGCCAATGCTAATATGTGAATCCAACAAAGAACAATGTTTTTTCTATCCTTTGAAACTTTAGCCTAAATTTGAAATTTCAAAAACCTTTTTTGAAATCCTTGCCTTGAGTTGAGTAAAGTATGTTTATATGGTAATGGAGAATGGTTCAAGTTTGGCGTTGTGAGAAATCGGGAAGAACTTTGTGAAAATCTTTAAAGAGCACTGAGCAAAAGAAAAAGAAAAGAGAAGAAAAGAAAGATTAAGCTCAATGAAAGGAAAGTTGGGAATAAGTTGAAGATTTGGTTTCTCACATAAAAGGAGAAAGAGAGATTATTGTTAATGTAAATAAATGAATTATGCACTCTTTTAACTCAAGGAATTTTTTTGTCTAGAAAAACGAATTTTCTTCTTAGCCCGACCATGTTACAAGCCTTGAAAAGTCCTTGTGATGATAACTTTCTTGTGAATGTGTTTGATTTGTTTAAATGAAGGGCAAAGTTGATTCATGTGACATTGTGATAGTAGAGTGTAAGAGTGGCACCTCACTATACACCTTTGAGTTTGAGTGAAACACTTTTGAGTGCTTGAGTGAAACATTTTTGAGTGCTTGAGTGAAATACTGTCTTTGGTGAGGAATAGTTCCATGCATATAGGTAACATTATGTCTGCTTGGTGATCACTCATAAGGTTGTTGCAGTTGTTGTGTATGTCTTGAGTATGTGAGCATCATAGTCGAAGCTTGATTGGCTAAAGCATCATTATATCTTGACTAATCTTTCTATGATGAGCAGACATGAGTGATTTACTTGTCCTAGAGGAAAATGCTTTTTGGTGTGCTAGACCATTATAGTATGAATGTTTTGTTTAAGCCAAGTTACATTTTGCTTGAGGACAAGCAAAGTTTTAAGTTTGGGGTTGTGATAACAGTTGAATATATCGTTATCTGTGATGCAATTTTGATACTAAATCAACCCTTTTTTGACTTAGAAGCCTACTTGAACTCATGTGTTTTGTTTAGTTTTGTGAATAAGTGAGTAGAGGGTATACTTGATGATTTTATCACTAAATTCCTTTGATTTTGTAGGGTTATTGGTATGATTTGGAAGAAGAGAAAAAGTATCAAGGAGTTGGAATTCAAGAGGAACAATAAAAGAATCAGAGCAGCAGCACAGGAGGTCACGCAGGGCACCTGGGCGCCCTATTAAGGGTGTTGAGCGCTAGCTTTTATGCTATGGGGCACCCCATTAAGGGCGTTGAGCGCCAACTTTTGTGCCGTATAGCCCCTAGAAGCCCTCTGAGGGGTGCTGAGCGCGAGTTTTCTCGCAGTTTCGCCTGCTTGCCCCCACTTAGGGTGCTGAGAGCCAGCAACGTTGGCCCATGATCCAATTTAGATCTATTTAAGGACTTGCACGACCTAGGGTTGGTATCTCTTGATGGCTTGAGCAACAAAACACACTTGTCGCCCCTTGGAGGCATATTTGGGGATGTGGGAGCTCTCCTCTTCAGTTTCTAGGGTTTTTCTCTCTCTTTCATTCCATTATTCAAAGTGTGTTGTGAGATTTTTCAAAGAGAAAGTTTTTCAAAACTATGATTTACACTGTTACATAGTCGATTATATGCGAGTTGCATTCGACTAAGTCTGTTACTGTTTTGAAATTCTGTTAATGCTTGATATAACTGCCTAACGATCATATTTTTAAATATGTTGAGCAAGCATTAAATGTCATTCGACAACATTAATTGTGAATTAAATTAATTACTTTGACTATTGCTAACTACTATAACAAAATTGTTATATTCGACTGTATTAGTAGCTTAGTCGATTAAAATGCGTCAGAGATGTGTTATATTATAAATTGATGTGAATTTGATTTCTGTAAGAACTTTTGTGAATCTAACAGTTTTTGTGATATTTTTCAAAAAGTTCTATCTTGCAAAAAGAGGAAAAGAGCTCCAAGAATCAATAAGTGATCGTGGTGATCATCTCCTTTCGATTTGTTGAAGAGCAAGTTTGTTGTTGCGATGGTAGTATGATTTTAAGAGTTTTAAATTTTACTAGTAATCGGGACATCCCAAAAATCGGGATGTTACACTATGCATTAAGGATAAATGCATTTGGTGATGCCTCTGTAGATGATTCTGAGAGTGAGAAGAATAATGCAGATGAGAAGGTTGTGGAGTCATCTGAAACAGAATAAGGGTCTTGTGATTACAACTTTTAGTTTGTTTTGATTATAGTTGTTTATTTTCTGTGTTGACTGTACTCTTGGGTTTTCTTTTGTAATAGATGGCTTTATATGCCATTTTTGTCTTGGCTTTATCTGATTGTGCTTTATGGTTGATTTTAATGAATTAAACATATTAAAATCGATTATGTTATGCCTGTATGCGAATGAACTGTTGATTACTGTTACATTCATACATTTGCATACTTATATTATACATGTGTTAATTCATGTATCATATTGATTCTAAAATCCTTGATCTAGAAAGATCCTGAAAGGTTTTGCAAGAACATTGCTTACTGGATGGATAAAACTGGCAAATCAACTCACGGGGAAGCAATGAAGTCGATTATGACTGAGGGCAAATTGACTGTATGTCAACAGGGGTTAAAGATTCCAATATTTGGATATCTAATATCTTTAACTATTGACATATGTGCTATTAACTGTTTACTTTCAATCTATCTCTTTGCTATAGTTGACTTGAAATGATTAAGAGATTATATTGCTTTTGATTAATGATATTGTATCATTGTTGCATTGATATTTTTGTACTGTTTCTGATTTGATACAATTTTGACATATGTTGACATATGCTCTGATATATACTGTGAATAATCTATTGTGCATATGTGTTTTGAGATGAAAACATGCATATTGATAGGGGGAGCATTGCATATACATTGAGATGTTTCACATGCCTACATTTAAGGGGGAGAGTATATAATAAATCATGTGAATAGCTTTAATAGAGGGAGCATCATTATTTGTTTTTTGATGATTATCTATATATGAATACCATTGTGCTTACCTTTTTTGCTAATGCCCAAAGGGGGAGAATTATGTTGATTGGTAATTGATTGATAATTTGTATTGAGTTGTGCAACATGGTTGATTATTAATCATGGTTGTGCATCATCAAAAAGGGGGAGCACTGGCTTAGCTGAACCCACAATCTTAGTAATATCTCAGTTTTTGATGATGACAACGCATAATTAATAACACATTTGTATTATGTGTTACATGTTCTATGCTTACATGTTATATGCGTATATGAGAACATGATTGTGTTGTTGATGTGTTGTTCATTGCATTTCACTGTATTATATATGTGATTTTATACATGAATGCATGACACATGTTTTTGGATGAGAAAAACCACAAGCACTAATGTTGAATTTTAATTGTGTGGCAAAACAACAGTTTTAAGTTGATTTCATTATGGGGTGAGTCAATTAAAACTTTTGTGTTTGCACAAACCTTTTTCAAAGTGTGTTGTGAGATTTTTCAAAGAGAAATTTTTTCAAAACTATGATTTACATTATTACATAGTCGATTATATGCGTGTTCCATTCGACTATGTCTATTATTGTTTTGAAATTCTGTTAATTCTTGATATAACTGTCTAACGATCATATTTTTAAATATGTTGACCAAGCATTAAATGTCATTCGACTGCATTAATTGCGAATTCAATTAATTGTTTTGACTGCTGCTAACTGCTATAACAGAGTTGTTATATTCGACTACTTTAGTAGCTTAGTGGATTAAAATGCGTCAGAGATGTGTTATACTATAAATTGACACAAATTTGATTTTTGTAAGAACTTTTGTGAATCTAACAGATTTTGTGATATTTTTCAAAAAGTTCTATCTTGCAGAAAGAGAAAAAAAGCTCCAAGAATCAAGAAGTGACTGTGGTGATCATCTCCTTGTGATTTCTTGAAGAGCAAGTTTGTTGTGTATTCAAAGGGCTGATCAATTCTGCACATTTGGGTGTAGCTGTGAGATCAGAGTTTACAATCTTGTGAAGATTGGATTGAGGTTCCCTGTTGTGACTACAAGAAGAAGAGCGTGCGGCGTTCTTGACTTTGAGGTGTCTCAAAGGGTGTAGACAGTAGGAGAGTGAATTCTTGTCGTTGGTCTAGTTCTTGTACTACTTATATTTGATTAGAGGGTTAGAGAGGTGTTTTATATTTTTGACGTGAGGTCTCTACAAAAGCCTTGTTGTAAAAACCTTGATCATTATAGTGCATTTGCTTCCAACTTTTGGAAGGACACTGGATGTAGGCATGTTGGCCGAACCAGTATAAAAAGCAGTGTTTGAATTTTTTGATTCCTACTCTTTTACTTTTAATCGACTTTACTTTGTACTTATTCAATTAAGTTTCCGCTGCATTAGAAAGTCTTTTACCTTGCGTTTCAAGAAAGCTTTAAAGGCATCACCTTTTGCGAAAAAGATTTTAAAAGTAACATACTTTCTATAATGGAGACGAAAAATGCTGAGTTTTTTGAGCATGTGTTTCCCTTAAATGTTAGTGAGATGTCTCAACCTGTTGATGATAATAATAATAGTGATACCATGAATGAGGATTTGAGAAGAAGTAAAAGACAGAGAAAGGAAACTTCCTTTGGAGATGACTTTTATACTTATCTTGTTGATAATGATCCAATAAGCTTTATAGAAGCTACTAGTGCTCCTAATGCAAAACAATGGGATAAGGCCATTAGGATTGAAATTAAATCAATTCAGAAAAACAAGACTTGGACTTTAGTAGATTTGCCTAAAGGAGCAAAACTCATTGGTTGTAAGTGGATCTTTAACAAAAAATATCACCCTAATGGATCCATAGAGAAATATAAAGCAAGATTAGTAGAAAAAGGCTTTACTCAAAAACCCAACATAGATTACTTTGATACTTTTGCTCCAATGACTAGGATTTCCTCTATTCGAGTGTTGTTAGCTCTAGCAACTATCCATAAACTAGTGATACATCAGATGGATATTAAATCAGCCTTTTTGAATGGTGATTTAAAGGAGGAAATTTATATGACTCAACCTGAAGGGTGTGTTGTACCTGGTCAAGAGGATAAAGTATGTACACTCTTAAAATCCTTGTATGGCTTGAAACAAGCACCAAAACAATGACATGAAAAACTTTATAATGTGTTGCTTTGTGATGGATTTTCACCTAATGATGTTGATAAATGTGTGTACTCTAAATCTGAAAAATGGTGATTGTGTCATTATATGCTTATATGTGGATGACATGTTAATATTTGATACATGCAATGAAATTGTCGCTAGAACTAAATTGTTTCTATGATCAAAATTTGAAATGAAATACATGGGTGAAGCCAATGTGATTTTAGGTATTAGAATCATAAGGAAGGGAGATAGTATATTACTATCTCAAGAACAATACATTGAGAAACTTCTTAAGAAGTTTGGGTTTTATGACCTGAAACCAGTGAGTACCCCTTATGATGCTAGTTCTAAGTTAATGAAAAATAAAGGAGAATCATTATCTCAGCCTCAGTATGCCCAAATAATTGGGAGCTTACTATACTTGATGAGCTTTTCTAGACTTGATATTGCTTATGCAATAGGTAGACTAAGTAGGTACACTCAATGTCCAAATCAGGAACATTGGAATGCACTTGCTAGGCTCATGAGATACTTAAGAGGTTCAATGGATTATGCCATTAAATACAGTGGATTTCACGTTGTATTAGAAGAGTACAGTGATGTCAACTGAATCTCTGATTTAGATGAGACAAAATCCACTAGTGGTTATGTATTCACACTTAGGGGTGGTGCGATTACATGGAGATCAGTCAGGCAAACAATTATTGCAAGATCAACAATGGAATCTGAGTTTGTTACTCTTGAGATGGCTGGTAATGAGGCTGAGTGGTTGAAAAACTTCTTAGCGAACATTCCACTAGGAATGAAACCAACCCCATCGGTATCAATACATTGTGATTCCAAATAAGCAATAGTTATAGCTAAAAACAAGAATTACAATGAAAAGAATAGACATATTCAATTGAGACACAATTTGGTGAAGCAACTGCTAAAGAGTGGAACTATTTCCATTGATTATGTGAAGTCAAAACGGAATCTAGCAGATCCTCTAACAAAACCCATGGGAAGACAAATGATATTAGAAACATCGAGGGGAATGAGACTTAAGCCACTTGCAAACAAACAAGTGATGATAACCCAACCTTTGTGATTGGAGATCCCATGAATAAGGTTCATATGTGTAAAAACAAGTCACTTGTTAGTTCTGATAGCACTAAATTGATTTTAATCAATTATGTTCATTCCTATTGTGTGCGTGAAAGTGCTAGAGACTGCATTATGGAAAGGCTAAACTTTGTCATTAAAATTCTATGTGGTGAAAGAATTTTAGTTTAAACAAAGTTTTTAATGATTTTCATATCCCTTATGGGTGATGTATGATTTGCAGCATACACTTGATGAAATCACCTATATGAGTGTCGAGTGGGGCCGCTTGCATGAGATCTTGGCATGATCTCTAGAGCACTCATGAATACAGGGAACGCACATGGCTGAGTAAGCACAACACAGTGGTAACAGCAAGGATTGTGGGGTGTATTGTGATTGGTAAACCTCTAACACACGTCAAATGTCTTTGGTTCATATAGCTTGCTATACCAACTACAATGTATGTTAAGTATCTCAATCTAAGACTGGTTCATATAGCTTGCTATACCAGCTCTGATGCATTACATCCTATGAGACCCATAATAAAAGTTTCTTATCTTTTCTTTCAACTCTCTTTTGCAATATGTGGGGGATTGTTATAATATAGTAATATTATATTATTGCAAAAGTTAATGTTTGGTTTTAAAACATTAATTGTGAGGTTGAATTTCAGAACATTATAATGCAACGTTAGTGTTTTACTGAGCAACATTAATATTTTATTAACTGTCAACGTTAAAGTTTGAAGCAACGTACAAATTCTTTAAGTGCTACAACGTCAAATAATTTATTGTTTTTATTTTCTTTTATTAATTTTATGCTTCCCTAGCTCTATAAATAGAGAGTTGTTCCTCCTTTCCAAAACACGCGAAATTTAGTTTTCTCATTCTCCTCTCTTTTGAGTTTCATTCTTTAGCTCTTCTTCTTCTAAAACTATTATGGGTTATTTTATACTCTTTTTAGAGATTCTTGCTAGTTTTGAGATCCTCATAAATTTTGAGAAGTTCCTGTTATATCCTGGGGGACTTGCGCAATACACCGCGGATAAGTCTTTAAGGACAGTGACTCTACACGCCTCAAGAAATACTATTTTGTCAGCTTTTCTACAACACCTTAGACTTTCAATTAAGATTTGATATTTGCTTGCATCAACTCGGTCCCCTGCTCCATTTTTGGACAACTTCGTGTCGGGGTCCATAGGACTAGAAATCGGATTGCACTTCATCATCTTCGCCTTCTTTAATATATCTACAGCATACCTCTTTTTTGACACTAAGATACTTGTCATGCTTTTGTTCACCTTCAAACCCAGAAAGTATTTCATGATACACAGATCGACATCTCAAACTACCTGTTCATCACTTCCTTACTCTTCAACTAACTCGACTTTACTTCCCATAAAGATCAGGTCATCTACATATAAAGCAACAAATAACATACCTCCTTTGTACTTCTTCAAGTATAAGTATGTTCATACGGACACTGCTCATAATCATTCTTCTTGAAGTAGGTGTTAATCCTCTCATTACAGGCTTGAAGAGCCTCTTTCAAACTATACAATGCCTTCTTCAACTTCAACATGGTCATCACCTTACCTTTTCTCATGTAACCGAGAGGTTGCTCCACGTAGATCTCTTCTCTCAAAACTCCATTAAGAAATGCACACTTCTCATTCATCTGATGTATCTTTCATCCATGATGTGCTGCTAAAGAGAATAGCAGCCGGATTATCTCCATCCTTGTTACGAGAGAAAAAAATTCATCATAGTCAATGCCTTTCTACTATTTGTAGCCTTTCACCACACGTTGGGCTTTGTAACGTTCCACCTCTTCATCTGCATTGATTTTCCTCTTGTATACCCACTTCACACCAATTAGTCCAGATCCTATGGGTAGATCTATCAGCTCCCACGTTTCATTCTTTTCATTTGAACTGATCTCCTTATCCATTACTCTCTTCCATCTATCATCAAGCACGACCTCTTCAAAAAAAACTTTGACATCTTTTGCACATGGCAACAGACATACTACATATACCTCATTAGTAGAGTTATAAATGTCCTCTAAAGTCTGATTTCTAGGTTGCACAAATTCATCTTCTTCATCAGAATACTTGTTGATCCTCTCAGCCATGGTTTTCGAGCTCCTTCTAGTAGTCTCCGAGCTCTAGTTAGTTATGTCTGAGCTCTTTCCCTAGATTTTGAGCTCACAAAAGACAATTCCTTCAAGTTATCCCAATTCCATTCACTCTCCTCGTCTACCTAGATATCCTAGCTTACCAGAACCTTGCCTATAACTGGGTTATACAGTTTATAGGCTTTTTCCTTTTCATCATATCCAATCAAAACATATCTCCTATCATCAAGTTTTATTCTGAGTTGAGCTGAAACATGTCCATAAGCCATGCTGCCAAAGATTTTGAAATGGCTTACACTCGGGTTTTTTTCACTACATGCTTCTTATGGTGTCACACCATCCAATTTGGAATGTAGGCACTTGTTCTGCACATATACTGCACACTGTATTGCCTTCCCCAGAATTTCTCTAGAATATTCTTTCTATTAAGCATGGTTTTAACCATATCACGATGGTTCGATTCTTCCTTTCAGCCACACCATTTTGTTATGGTGAATGTGACGCTGTTAGAAACAACCTTATACATTGTTTTTCACATAACTTCATAAATTTGGCTAATGTGAATTCACCTTCCCCTTCAGACTACACTGCCAATTAGCTGCTAGTCGGTCTCTTTCTCCACCAACAACCTCCAGTAAGAAATACACCCTAGCCTTTTGAGAAAAATCAATTATGAGCGAAATAAAGTATTTCTTACCACTGAATGAACTAGGATAGATTGGTCCATAAAGGTTGATGTGTATCAGGCCAAGTTGTTCTTCTGCCTTGAACACAAACGATTTCAAAATCTTAGTCCTCAAATGCTTTCTGAGTACATACTCTTCAAAAAACTTCTTCTCAAACTTTACGCTTGGTAATCTGAGTACCACATCCTTCTTTGACAGCTTGACTAGGCCTCTAAAGTTCAAGTATCCAAACCGGAAATGTCATACCATGGCTTTGTCCTTCACATCCAGCTTCAAGCACTTCCTCTGCAGAATGTCAACTTCAATTTAAAGATTTAGTTTTTCTTCATCTTTACTCACGCTACTAGACGATTGGGCTTGTCCTTCAAGTACAGTACTCGATCCTTCATCAAATGAGTTGCCCTTCTCCATCATCTAACCCGTGCTCAAAATATTACTCTTCAACTCGAGAACATAGAAGACATCCTTTATCTCTCCAATCCATCCATCCTTCTACATGTGTGAGATTGTTCCACGCCCTTTTACAACACAACCTTGGAATCATCTCCAAATGGCAAGAATCCAACCTCCACCTTGGCGAGTTCATTGAAGAAGCTCTCATTTCCACACATATGATTGCTTGCTTCAGTCTCCAAATACCAGACCGAGTTGTTTAAGCAGCCCGGACTAAGCTCAACTTCTTATTTTACATTTGAGCCCAACTCGACTACCACTGTCGCCACACAACTCAAGTTGAGCTCGACATTTGATCTTTAAATCCTCCTACAACCTAGATCCAGCTTGACACCTGATCTCTTCTTCTCCACATAAATCGAATGCAATTTGGCATCTAGTCTATAGCTCGGCCTTCGTGCTCAAGCTCAACAACTCGATATCTGAGCTCATCGTCATCATTAGAATCCCTATCCCTTGCTCATCTTCTTTTGTCAGAAGATTCTTCTCCTTTGTTAGAAGATTCTTCTCCTCTGTCTTCTCAATTTGGAAAAACTTCGCTATGTGACCAACCTTGCCATAATTGTAGCAACTTATCGATCTGTACTCGTTTGCATAGTAGTCGTGCTTGCCACACTTGAAGCATTTCACTACTGACTTAGACCGACCTCCTCGATCCCTTCCTTGACCACAACCACGCCAATTTTGTAGCTCGGTCTGATCTGTGTCGGCTTCAACGTCACCTTGATCATGTCCACCTCGTCCTCTTCCTCTAGGACCTCGACCTTGAGTGCTCCAAGTTCCCTTCAAGTCAAGCTATGCTTGTAGTCCTTGGTCAAGAGGTTCCTTCTTCTTCATTCTTCTTTGTTAGTGGGCTTCAAGTGACCTAGTAAGCTCTTCAATTGAGAGTCTAGACAAGTCCTTCAACTCTTCGATGGCGCACATGATGCTTTCGAAATCATTTGTCAATAATATTAAGATTTCCTCCATAATCCGACTGGCTCGCAATGGTTGTCCATTCTTGCCAAGTTGGTTGACCACCTTTTCTAGCCGAGTTATGTACTCGTTCAACCGTTCTTTGTCCTTCATCTTCAGGTTTCCAAACTCTCTTATGAGAGTCTGTAGTTGGACATGTCTGACACGATTGTCCCCTATGTATGCAATCTCCATAATCTCTTTTGCTTTTTTTGAAGATGGAACTTTTGTTATCTTCTCAAAGTTTGATTTGTAAACCGCTTTGTACAATAGGATACAAAGTGAATTTGTCTTTCACTCGCGTCTTTTTCAATGTAGAAATTTGGCTCCCGTCTGCTCTTTGTCGTCTACGGGTTCTTGGTACCCACCTTCCGCTACGTCTCATACGTCTTGGGATCCAAGAAGGCTCTTCATTTACAAACTCCAATTATCATAATTCGCTTTCTTTGATAATTGTGGTAGAGACATATTGTTCACGAGGTTTGTCATCTCACTCACTCACTTTTTCCTCACAATGTTTCACTCTCTCTCTGTTTTTTGGCACCACTTGGCACTCAGAGCATAGAAGCTAGTATACAACTTTGATAAATAGAAATCGCACACAAAAAAATTATATGACTATAATAATTCAATGTATGTTGAATTCACTAAATGTCGCAGGTTCTACAAATAGTCACGAAAAGTAATAGAACTTTACAAAATAGAAATAAAAAAAAAAACGAAATGAAAACAGGCTAAGCTCTATAAACTAGCTAGGCACAAAAACTGACACAATAACCAATCAAAATAAAAGCATATTGTGATAGTAACAACAATCATAATAAAAAATAAAATAAGACTTAAAACAAAATTACAAAACCACCTTCCTAAATTAAGTTTATCTAACAATCTTCAATGCAATTGTGATAACATTTCGTCAATAAAAAGATAATTTATATTATATCAGAGATTATCTTCTAATAATATAAATTGTCACCAATAACCTATGTATTAACTTTTCTTATCAAACAAGAAACACTTCAATCCATTCTCACTATTAGTGTTGATATTTACTTTTTGTTCATTATCTTTTTGTTCACTTTGTGACTAGTACTAGAGCATCATTTGCAGGTGGATTTAGATTTGATTTTGCAAAATTTTCTCTACTAGAACAACTCTCACACTCAAGTGATCCATATCTGGCTTAACTCTGTGTCTTGAGCATATTTGGCTTGATCTCACGTCTTCAACATCTCTAGCTTAACATAATTGAGTATGTTTAGCTTGACCTTAGACCCAAAGCATCTAAGACTCAATTCCACACATTTAGCAACTTCAAGTCTAGAGAAATTCTAGATTAGTTACACACATTGAATATCTCTAGCTCAAATTCATGCTTTGATTATCTTTGGTTTAGCTTCAAAACTTCAAGAAGTTTAGCTTGGCTTCATGCCTAGATATTTTTTGTCTCGTGCCTTGAGCAAACTTTTTTATTGACAAACCACTATAGAATATCAACTCAAATGGTAAACATTTTGTTTATCAGGTTCAAGCATCAAGTTTCACTAATAAAGACATTTAGTTAAACCATAAATTATGCACAATATAAATATCACATTATACTATATTAATTTAAAAGGTGAACATTATGTTTACAACTTCTAGCATCAAACTTCATTAAATATAAGGGAATTAACTCAAATACACATTGTATCTATTTCTAGGTGAGACTAAGATAGTCAAGACTTGTATCATATTATACTAAGAGTTCTTGCTAATTATATATATATATATATATATATATATATATATATATATATATATATATGTGTGTGTGTGTGTGTGTGTGTGATGTAAGTGTGATTATAAGGTGTATTGTATGATGATTCGTTGAAAGATTATTCAGACTTTACTAAATTGGATTTACGTAATAAAAAATATTGTGGTAACGATAATTAACTATCGTTTTTAACTTTTGGAAAGATAGTATGAAAAAAGATCATATATTATAGGCTTAATACCCCTGATGGTCCCTATTTTCGTTAGGTGTGTTCGATTTGGTCCTAGTTTTTTCTTTTTAATGTTGTTCTAAAGAATGTAATTTTTGATCAATTTAGTCCTTTTTGTAAACGACGTTTAAATCGTTAACGACAGACAGTCCAGGTGTGCACAAGACTAATGAGATGGCATTTAACTTCTGTCACGTCATCATCTTTTCCAACCTTCAACCCAAAATTAGGGTTCTGCATTTGGGGGAAACCTTCCTATGCCTACGCCGCGAGAAGAAGGAAAACGTTGTTCGCAATTTTGCTTCAATGGAGGATGATTTCACAAATTGTGCGGCTCATGGTAGCATGAAGAAGACGAACCTAGTTGTGTAAGAAAGCACTCATGGTGGCCAGTGGAGGCAAGCAGCAACGCGATTCTAGGTTTTTTGATTTGGGATTTTTCTGGATTTCGTTGTGGTTCTCTACAGGTTAGAGAAGATGATGGCCTTGAAGCTCTGCGCGACGGCGGTAAGGATTTTCGCGCTGACGATGAAGCTCTCGAATTGGATGATTCATGGCTGATGCGCGAGAATGAAGATTCGAATGGAGTTCGAGATTAAGGTGGCTTGCAACATTATTGACGGTGAAGACTTGGTGGGTCGTGATTTGGGGGAGATCGCGACTTTGATGGTAGTGGCCATGGAAGTTGCGCGTGATGGATGCCATGGTTCTCTACAAGAGCGGCTTCATGGCGGCATGTTGACTTTGGACGATCTCTGCGGTGGCGGTGGCGTTAGGGTTCGGCGGCGGCGCTAGGGTTAGGTGACTAGAGAGAAAGTAGGGTTTCGGTTTCTGTTTGGGATGAAGTTTGAAAAAGATGGTGACGTGGCAGAAGTTAAATGCCATCTCATTAGTCTTGTGCACACCTGGACTGTCTACTGTTAACGATTTAAACGCCGTTGCAAAAAAGACTAAATTGAACAAAAATTACATTCTTTAGGACAACATTGAACAGAAAAAAAATTGAGACCAAATCGAACACACCTAACTAAAATAGGGACTATCAGGGGTATTAAGCCTATATTATAAATGATAATTTATTTTGTTATATGAGTATGACTTAAATTATGAAATTTAATAGAATTAGGACAAAAATGTAAAAGATTTTCAAAAATAAATAATGATATATCATTAGACAATTTGTTTTCATTTTAAATTTGTTAATTTAAACCCTTGGATGATCCTCGTATTTGTAGTGGAATCTGCAGTGAATACTCTTGTTAAAAACGTAATTGGGTCCTAAATTTTGAAAAATTGAATCAATTAAGCCATTTTTGTTAAGCGGTAGAAACGATGTTAAAATATGATTATAGATGCATAATAAATATGTTGAGGTGTATCATTTTATTATTTGAAAATAATTAAATTATGACATGTAAATTAGTAAAATAAAACAGAAAATAGGAAGATTCTGGAACCCTAACACCCTCACCCTCCCTCACCGCCTTCCCCCGTCGCCGCTTCTCCGTTCAAGCCAAGATCCGCAAAATCTTCATACCCGCCCTCAGCTTCACCAGGATCGTAGGCAAAATTGTCTCCTGGATCAAATATGAGGGCGACAAGCTCTCGAAGGGTGAAAGTGTTGTCGTCCCTGAGTCCGACAAGGCTGACATGGACGTTGAGACCTTCTACGACGACATCCTCGCGGCCATCGTCATTGCTGACGGCAAAATCGCCTCAGTAGCCGCCGCTACTCTCTCTGTCGTTGCTCCGAAGACTACTCCATCACCTCCTCCTCCAGCAAAGTCCGTTTCCGATGGGCCAAGGAAGACCGTGGCCATGCCTCAGGCTAACAAGGTCGCGAAGCAACAGAAGGTGAACATTGCAACGGAATACCTCCTTCTTCTAGCTTAGTTTAGCTCTTCTTTTCTCTCTTTCCTATTCAATCTTCGTTCCTTTCGTTTCCCTGAATTTCCTTTCCTTTTATTTTATTTCAAGAAAGGATTTTTTTTCTCCATCTTTTTTTAATATCGAGAGATATGAGGATCGTGACCGAAGGATCCTTGGTAGAGAGGTCTGACGATGGTGAAAAGGAAAAGAATGTTATAGGATATCATTGAAGAGTCCACCGAACGGTGGAAGAAGTATGATACTACCGAACGGTCTATGGAAGAAGGCTACCGAACGGTCTGTGGAAGAAGGCTACCGAACGGTGGAAGAAATCTGAAGCTACCGAGCAGTCGATGGAAGAAGGCTACCGAAAGGTTTGTGGAAGAAGACTACCGAACGGTGGAAGAAATCTGAAGCTACCGAGCGGTCGGTGGAAGAAGGTTACCGAACGGTCTGTCGAAGAAGACTACCAGAGGTGGAAGATTTATAGAATATACTAATAGTCAGTTAATTCTGTTAGTTTACAGAATTAGCTACACTATGTAATTTTCTGCTATATAAACAATGGTATTCTGTAACGTGAAGTTTTAATGAATGAAATCATAAATTCTCACCCTTTCAAACCTATACTCTCTTGTTCAGATTCCTTTCTTCTTACCTGGATTCCCTACGTCCTGGGTTCTTGTTCGAGACATTCGTCTTCCTAGAAGAATCAAAGAAGAAGAAGCGATGATCCAATCGTCGATCCAAGGTACTGTAATTTGATTAACTTTTTTAATTGTTGTTGGGTGTTGGAGATTTTTCTTTCTTGCCCGGAAGACAAAACTAAATCTGTTTTACTGGGTTGATTATGGGTATTGTGAACTATAAGAACATGGTTTTGTGTGTGTCGAAGTTGCTCTTGTGTGCTTGTTCTGTATATATGACAAGTCAAAGCGAAGAAGAAAACGTGTGTCGGTTTATATGTTCCTGACTGTAAATGCAAAAAAAATGTAGTGTTCAGGTTTTCTATTGTGTGATTTTTGATGTTTTTTTTTGCTATTTGATAACATCTGAAGTGAATGAGGCCCAGGGGATGTTGCCAGATTCAGAGAAGATTGAAAAACCTACTAATGCATCCACTTCCTTCGAATCTCTCACGTAAGTTCTGAAACAAAAGATGCAAGCCAGTACAATTATGGGTTCTCTACAACAATTTGTTTGGACCAAGGGGATGGGTTTCCCCACAAAGGGGTATGGTAATAACTACGGGTTTGTATTTGAAGTGAAGTTCCGTAATATGAAGCCATGCAAAGCTTCCCCTGTTGAAGGGAGTTTAGTCATGGGAAGATGTCATCTCTGTCTTTCTCTGTTCCTGAAATTGGAGGTGATGGAAGTAGCTTCCTGGACCATGGCTTCCAGTAAAGACATTTCATGGCTTTAGACATCTGTTCTTTTGATAAATTTCATCGTAAAAAATTCAAATTTTTATTTTCCTTCTCTTCATATCTATCCACAAATCTCATACCACAATTATTTCATTCAGGGTAAAATTTACATTACATATTTTACTCTCTTCTTTACACTTTTTTCTTAGACCTTATAGCTAACTTATATTTTAAAGATTGACCATCTCCTAAAGAGAAAATGAGTTTAATTTAAGAATCAACCATATAAACACTATATCAGGAATATAAAAAATCTCCAAACTCATTATTTTAAAGATTTTAATTAAATGGAATATCTTAGTTTTTATATAATTTATTCATAACTGTCTCTTTGATTCTGATAATAGTGGATAAATTTAAATTTTCTTTTTAAGTTTGAACAATAACTAAACATGCATGAGTTTTTCTTCTAATCAATTTTAAATATATTAAAACAAATATGTGGTTAATGATACCCGTACTGTCTATATATTCTTATTTTTTCTACAAAACTTGTTGAAAAGAATTATTGTAACAAAACAAATGAGTCAATTTTTGTGTAATATACAATCATGTCATGCCAAGAGAAATACTAAGAGGGAACAGCCAAATGAGCCATTATGATGTAGACGAAGAAAGCAGAAAACTCTAAATTAGCTAAATAAGTATTTTTCTGCTTTCACTTTCCACTACGGCCCTTATTCAACCGTCGTTATTTCTCCTTGCTAACACTTTTAACGTTCGTATATCATTTCAAAAAGGTTTTTTTATTTATAATCTTTTCACTACATCTTTTTAAGGTTTAATTGCAAGGTTGATCCTTATTTAAAAAATTTTAAAAACCTATAACTATTTTTAGTGTGATTAAGTTTTTTTAGTTTAAAAAAAATCAATTAAATTGTTTCTATTAGATTATTATTAATAACATGTTCTTATATATTACGTATTAGATTATAGTATTTTTCAAATTTTTATTTTTATTTTTTTAAAAAGTTTGTCACATGATAGTGTTATATGTGTCAGATTATATGATAGTATTTTATATTCAATTTATAAGGTATGTCATTGTTACATGACACAACAAAGACAGGACACATGAAATTTTTAAAAAAATAAAAAAGAAATTGAAAATAATAGGACCTAATATGTGGCATGTATAGACACGACGTTAACGACAATCTAATGAAACAAACTTAATTGAAACATTTTTAAAAACTAGAAGACTTGATTGCATTAAGAAATACGTATCTTTTTTAATTTTTCAAATAAATTAGAAGACTAAAAGTGTAATTAAGTCTTCAAGAGATATTTTTTAACAATCTTTATATGTTGTTTAAATGAAATGTTGATTTCGCACTATTAAGTAATTCCAACTAGCAAAGCCAATTACTTCACTTTAATGCCAAATTAACCATGTTGGAAAAAAACATATTAGCAAGAACTAAAGGTAATAGAATGCAACAGTTAAGAGTTGCATAAAACTACATGCATAGTGATTATACCAATTTGAGGTGACTTTAGACTTTTGTTCAGATTTCATCTAATTGTCCTTGTAACAACTTTGTCCTACATAATCGTGTCAGAAATCTTTTATTAGAATAGACAAAGTAAATTGACTACTTCTGAAATATTAGAAGAGACTAACACCATTTTTAACATAAAATCTTAAATTTGAAATATAAAAAGTTTAACCATAAAGAAATGATCACCTATCCTTCTAAAGATAACGAATGGATGGAATAAACCCTATTCCCAATAATATAGTCATCATAAAAACTTACCGTGAAGTTAGAAACATTGATATATATATATATATATATATATATATATATATATATATATATATATATATATATATATATATATATATATATATATATATATATATATATATATATATATATATATATATATATATATATATATATGTATATGTATATATATGTATATGTATATGTATATATATGTATGTGTATGTATATGTATTGTGTATGTATATGTATATGTATGTATATGTATGTATATGTATATGTATGTATATGTATATGTATGTATATGTATATGTATGTATATGTATGTATATGTATATGTATGTATATGTATATGTATGTATATGTATATGTATGTATATGTGTATATGTATGTATATGTGTATATGTATGTATATGTGTATATGTATGTATATGTATATGTATCTATATGTATATATATGTATGTATATGTATATGTATCTATATGTATATATATATATATATGTATAATATTAACATTTTATATATTTATCACGATAATAAATATTATTGTAAAACAAAGAATGACTAACCAAAAAGGACCATCCATGCGTTTCTCCATGGCATTACGGGTGAAGACCATGTACTTCCAAATCTGTGCTCTAGATACCAATTGATAACAATGAACCCATAAAAGGAGAAAAGATAAAGGAAACTTTTGTATCATTGCTCACTCTGCATAAACGAAATAGAGGAGAACACACCACTAGTGCATAAATCACTTTAGACGTTTATTATTTTTGGTTTCTTACGTCCGACCCGTATTGGATGTCTATATGAGTGACGTTGATGGGACGTCTGACCTGTTTAGTCGGACGTCTATATAGACGTCTGAGTGTACAGGTCGGACGTCTAAGACCCTGGAACGAGTTTAACCTCTGTAATTCATTGGACGTCTCTGTATATACTAACAGACGTCTATAGACGTCCGATGTGGCATTAACAAACGTCTAGTGGGAATTTTTTTAAAAATAATTATTTATTTTTGCAATAAAATCACACCTGAAAAGCAGAAAATTGTCTCAGAACATTATAATATAATATATAAACTCGTTTGAAGTTAACAAAGTACTAAAAAACAATCCAAAACCTAAACTATCAAAAGTTAAAGAAATGATCACCTATCCTTCTAAAGATAAGAAATGGATGGAATACACACTAGTAAAAAAAGGAGTTTCTAACGCGCCATATACGCTTCGGTTTCGTAAAAATCGAAGCGTATAAAAAGACGGTGGCAGTTTTGTAATAAAAGCCAAGGTATACGCCTTGGTTCTCCACTAACTGGTGCCTAAAGCAGAAATTGCCTCGGTATCTAAGTGAACCGAAGCATATAACTTTGCGATATTCCCCATACTGCCTCGGTTTCCCCTAACCGAGGTGTATGCTTTTTTAATAATTTTTTTTAAGGGATTAGGCATCGGGTGGCAGCACAACCGAGGCAGTAGGCTGGATATTGCCTCGGGTTTTTGGGAACCGAGTTAGTAGGCCTGGTCTAGCGTAGTAAAAACATATGCCATTGTTTTCCTTCTTCGCGTGTTTCCCCTGCGTTGCTGCCTCCACAACTACGCTGCTTCCTCCTTTGCTGCCTCCAACCACTTCAGACGTTTCTGCGTTTCTGCTCCCTACGCCGCCTCCTCCCTCCGCCGTTGCCTTCATATCTTTGGCGCATTGCTCTCCACTTCGCTGTCGCAGACAATGAGGAACTCAACGTCGAAGAGAGGAATCTCCTCTCTATAGCCTACAAGAACGTGATCGGAGCGCGCCGCGCCTCGTGGCACATCATCTCCTCGATCGAGTAGAAGGAAGAGCCGTGACAACGAGGATCACGTCACCGTCATCCGCAACTACCGATCCAAGATCGAGTCCGAGCTCTCCAACATCTGCGACGGTATTCTCAAGCTCCTCAACTCTCGCCTTATTCCCTCGGCTTCCTCCGGCGATTCTAAGGTCTTCTACCTCAAGATGAAGGGCGATTACCACAGGTTCTAACATCAGGTCTCCAACATCAGGTTCAACCTTTTTTTCCCTTTCCATTTCTTTTTTTTTTACTGATTTCTTGATTCAGATCTATTCATGAGGTTGAAAGTAGGGGAAGGGGGACCGGCGGGGGTCTGAAGATGAAAACTAACCCAACGGCCGGAGGCAGAGTCGACAATGGAAGCGTCGGACTCGTCGCACTTGGGGATGGTGGAAGTCGCGACATGGTGGCGGCGCGAGGGACTAGAGGGGGCGGAGGTGGCAAAAACAGAGTGGCGGAAGGAAGCGTTGGAGAGGGAATCGAAGTCAGCCTTGCGCTTTGAGGGGTGATAGGGGCGTTGTTGGATATCCTTAGAGGAGGAAGGTTGGCGGGGATTGAAGTTATGTTGCGGATGAATGGGATGAGAAAGGAAGAGGGGTTTGCGTCAATGCGAGTGGGGCTGGGGAAGATGAATGGGGGAGAAGGAAGGAGCTGTCTTGTTTGTGGAAGAGGCTTTGAGGCGCGGAATCCCTTATGCTTCGGAGGATAAAGAAGGGCATAAAGGAGGGTCAACCGGGTATCTTGCTTGGAAGATGATGGTAAGCAGTTGATATTCGATTTTTTTCACTTTGTTGGATAGTTAGTTAGCTCTTGTTTGAAACATTGAATATAGTATTGAGTAAAGTCTTAGTTGGACGATTCATTGTGATGGTTACTTATCATTTGGTTCCCTTAACTTAGACGATGTTAATGAGCTTGTTATTCACATTTTCTAGTTTGCATCACTCGGTTGTTCTACTTAGCTGATGGAGATCTTTGTGACATTGTTCTTGTCATTTGTGCTTCACATTGCTATCTGCTTTGCCCTTTTGCATCAAGTTATTGATTGGATTGTTCTGCCTTCATCAAGGTGAGGTTTCAAACTACGAAGATACAATGTTGCCTAGCAACTCTAAGTTGTTCTCATGGGAGACGTATGATGAAGATGTATCTTCACTATCAGAAAGTTCAAAGATCATAGCTAATTCCACGTGCATTCAGTAGTGTGCATTCAGCAGGCCATGTTGTCCACATGTTCATCAACGGTCAATTTTTAGGTTTGTAGTTTAACTCGATAACTCTTATGATTGGAATCCAACCAACATGTGATGATTGCTAATTCCTTTTATAGGCTCAACTTTTGGGACAAGTGAAGACAGAAGTTGCACATTCAATGGCCCTGTCAACCTATGTGTTGGAACCAATAAAATAGCCTTTCTCAGTGTAGTTGTTGGATTACCCGTAAGTAACTTGCTTTTGAACTCCAATTTGGACTTGATCATTCCTTTATACTTAGCAATTTGCTCATATATTGATAACCTTTGTTCTTCTTTTTACCCCAGAATGTTGGATTCCATTGTTAAGAAGAAAAGGGGTTGTGAAAATGCTCTAAGACTATGTGTGTATGGATTGATAGACAGGAGCAAAATAGTGTGAAATGAAATGGGATGATAATACTTGGTTCCATTGTTTGGATTACCTAAAACAGTACGAAATGGAACAGAAAGGAATTGATTCCTTCCATCTATTCATTTCACTCTGTTGTGTTCCATCTCTTTCCATATCAGTACATGGAAAATGAAATGATATTGTGCTAATCTTTTGTTTTGGAGGCAGATTTGTATACCTGGAGCACTGATTTTCTTGGTGCTTGCTTACGTATATAGTTTGTGTAGTTTTAATGTGAAATGGAACAATACCAGTAGAACAACAATGTTGTACTAGATATGATGATGATGATCAATATCTTCTCTGGAATGAATTTCCTGTGTATTCGGTGGATGATGTCATACTATTGTGGAGAGAATTACTAACATGTTGCTTTTTATAAGTTTTTTTATTGATTAAAATTTATTGAAATCTAAATATATTGAGATAAGTTTATGATGTAATTTCTTTTTTTATGATTTTATTTTCATTAATTTTTTCTTTTTAAGATTTAATTTGCTTGAAGTGATTACAGTTTTATGTTGATTTTGATACATTTTATAGTTGCTTATATGAATTCTTAGAAATTTGATATATATATATATATATATATATATATATATATATATATATATATATATATATATATATATATATTATATGATGTTATGATGAAATAAGTATATAGGTGCAAATATTGTTAAGAAATTACTAATTTTACAAGATTTTTTATGTTTTAATAATTTTGCTACAAATAATGTTAAGAAATTGGCTAGATTTTTTTTTTGTTGAATTTTCCAACATACTGCCTCGGTTCAAAAGAGAACCGAGGCGAAAAGTCATTTTAAAAAAAAAGGGCAAAATCCTACTGCCTCGGTTACTTTTGAATCGAGGCAAAATCCTATCCCTTTTGCCTCGGTCCACAACCGAGGTAAAAATGATAGACTTTTTGTCTCGCTTGTATATGCCTCGGTTCTAGAACCGCTGCCTATGAGCGAAAATAACCGTTGTCGTTTCCCTTGACTATAATAGTGACAATCTATTCCAAATAATATAGTCATCATAATAACTCACCATGAAGTTAAAAACATTGAAATATATATATATATATATATATATATATATATATATATATATATATGTATATATATATATATATGTATATATATATGTATATATATATATACATATATATATACATATACATATATATGTATGTATATGTATATATATGTATATATGTATGTATGTATATGTATATATATGTATATATGTATGTATGTATGTATATGTATATATATGTATGTATGTATGTATATGTATATATATATATATATGTATATATGTATGTATGTATATGTATATATATGTATATGTATATTATTAATATCTTATATATTTATCACGATAATAAATATTATTGTAAAAGAAAGAATGACTAACCAAAAAGGACTGTCCATGTGTTTCTCTATGGCATTACGGGTGAAGACCATGTACTTCCAAAACTGTGCTCTAGATACCAATTGATAACAATGAACCCATAAAAGGAGAAAAGATAAAGGAAACTTTTGTATCATTGCTCACTCTGCATAAACGAAATAGAGGAGAACACACCCCCACCACACGAGATACCCTGACTTCATTCCCAATTACCCAAAATGCTAGCCTCCTCAATATGTGTTCCCCCTCCCCTTTATATTCTCCCTTTCTCTTCCTTCAAAACAGAGAAAGAAATCTTTATGTTACGATCCTAATCATTGGATGTGTGCAAGTGGACCCCATGAAATTGGTTTCCCCATAAAGAGGTGTAAAATACACTTTTTATAATGACATATTATATTGGTTCTAATCCACTAGGTATAGAAAGTGACACGATGAAAGTTTTGTAAATAATGTGAGATTTTTTATACTGGTTAGAGCTAAAACCAATATAAAAAGTGATGTGGAGGCATTTCTTTAGCAAATAAAAAAACTTTACATAACTGTTTTATTTATAATAGGTATAAAAACTAGGTGTGGTGACATTTTTATAATAAAGAAAACTTTCTATACCTATTCTACTTATAACCGATATAGAAAAATAGTTTTTTTTTTAAATTTATAAACACACCAATAGAGGAATTTGTTTAGGGTTCATTCTTCTCAATCCTTCACCCATGCACGAGCTACCCATGTCCACTATCGCATTCGTCTTCTTCGGGCCAAGGCTGTCAGCATCCATGGTCGAGACTATCGTTGACGATATCTTCGTCTCACAGGAAAAATTGTGCCATCTCGCATGAACATGGCTTTCGTTGTTGTTCATGGTGGAAAATATGCTTCATACATAGTGGAGCTCACGTTTGTGATGCAGATTTGTAGCAATGCAATGATTTTGTTATTAGTGTTTAGAGAATATGACGACAACAATGCCTTCTCTTTCGAAAAAAAACACCACTTCCAATGGAACCTAATAAAATGTTTTTTGGTGTGCAAGAAAGGAAGAAGTAGAAGAAAAATGTGGACTGTGAGGAAATAAGTTTCAATTTGGAGACGAAAGAGTTAGATTGCAATTAAAAAACATGAACTAGACCACAAAATCAACGAAGGACTCAGCGACATCATAAGAAAGATGTGGTTTTTATACAAGTTGTTCTTTAACAGATATAAAAATTTGAAAACTTTTTATTCCCAGAATCAATAGAAAACCTATTTTAATCAGTATAAAAAGGCTTTAATATATTAGTGTTTTTTAATTGGTGTGCTTTGCTTGGTTATGTTCATTTGATTTTAACATTGCTAAGGTTTTGGCTTTTAATTTTATATAGTTTATAATAAACTATGATTTGTTTAAGCTAGCAAAAGTTAGAAGTTGAGGCCATTTTTCTTTTGTTTCTTTTAAAAGTTAATTAGCTAGTGAAATAAATGACCAAGGAAAAAGCAAAGTAAAAACCAAAGAACAATTTCCAATAAGTTGTGTATTTCATATATGTGTCCAATGTTTAGTTGTTAGGTCACGTAAGATATGATGTTACAATTAGTTCTCTGTTATGATTGGCATCTTTGAAGATATTAATCTTAAAATAGACCAAGAGGGAGATACTTTTATTCCATTTTTTCTTCTTGAAACAGTTAAACAAATATAGAGCCCGCCAATAGTTCTTGCTTTATAGCATAAGAAAATGAATATGTAAATGAAATATATGTATGTGATATAGGCAATATCAATAATCATAACCATTTTGATATACTTTCTAAGTTATCATACTTAAATAATTTACTTTGTCACTTTCTTGATAATGTTGTCACCTTAGATCTCTATGTACGTGTATGTGTTTTGATTAAACTTTGTTTTCATTTTTTATTTGTATAATTGTGATGTGTAGGATATTGTCCAATAAATTGTAAAAGAGAGGCATATGTGGAAAACCTTACTCTAGTCCATTATTAATGTTCACCGGAAGTTATTCAGAAAAAAAAAAAGAGAAGCTAGAAGTTCAAGATGTTGTTAGAGAAGCTGCTCTTTGCTCCATTGTCATCAAAATTATAGTGAAGATTTTAACTTATTTATTGCAATCTTTTATTTCATCTTTCACCCTCGAAAGAAGTTGACTTTTTTTAAACATATATTACACTTAATAATATAAGTTAATTATATTAGTTATTTGACATTCTTTTAAGTATTTGTATTAGTTTGACATCTTCATTGAACCTGTTAAAATTATTAATTATGATTGGTGTATTTTGTTTTTAATTTTTGGTTATTTAATTTGTTAGTTTATATTTTCAAACTTGTTAAATGTGATTGATATATATTTTCTTCTTAATCATGAAAAATTAAGAGAATAATTTAAATTACAAAAGAAAAATATAAAAATAAAATGGTCATTTAAATAATCTTGTAATGTATACATTGTGAGAGCAAATAAAAAACGATATCTGATTTTTTAATTTTTTGATATATATATATCACAAATTTGTTTCGTGGAAAATAGATATGGGTATTCAACATTTGTGAAAAATATATCGGGAAAGTTACGATGTTTTAAAAAAAAAATAAGTGAAAAATTTATTCACTGAAATGTCATAATTTTTTTCATAGAAAATATATTGTGAAAATTATTCACGGAAATTAAAATTTGCAAGAAACATTTTCTATGAGCATATTATTGATATATTTTAATTCATGAGAGATTCGTTGGAAAACTCTATTATCCATAAATTTTGATTATGAAAAATTTTGATTTTTCTTATAGTGTCTAGAAATTATGGTGTCCTCATGCTCCTTAATTCCAACGGTCATCATATATAATTCCATCTTTTGTCTGTATTCTTCTATTTTTATGTTATTTTAATAGAGTATTTAGAGTTTATCCATAAGTTCTTTATGGTAGTAGGAGGAAATGTGTCTCATTCTAAGGATATTCTTAAGGTCATTCCAATAATGGATTTGAGGAGCATTGTTGATTCTCCTCTCCCTTTCTAGGGATGTCAACCAATACATTGCATTACCTTGGAAACTTAGGGTAGCTAGGGGTACCTTCCTCTCCTCATGGTAAGCAAAAAGTTGTTCCACATTCATCTCCTAATCAAGGTATATTTCTACATCTTCCTTTCCATAGAAGTAAGGGAGGTTTAGTTTATGATCTTAGTTCCCTAGATACATGTTCTCTTCTATTTCTTCTAGACAATGGAATAGGAGGTTAATAAAAATTGTACACTAGTCTATTATCCTCCTTATAGTGTGCCAAGTGTTAGTCTTGGAGCTTATAGAATGGCTCTTATTCTTGATTTTCTCTCTTAAAGCTTCTTTTTGTTGTCTTAGACGTCTAAGATTCTCTTCTAGTATTTATTTTTCCTTTAAAATGACTACTTGCTTCCTCCAAACTTTTAGAGACTTCAGTTATCTAGCAATTTATATTAAACTTTTTCCTCCTTCACTAGAGTCACTACCAATTTGGTATGAGGGTTTCCTAGACATCTTAATTTTCTTTTTACTTTCTAAGATTTAAAAACTTTTGTCTTAAAATAAATTTCAAAGAGGAAGTACATAGTAAGCTTCTTGAGTTCTCCTCCAAGAAACTAAGTGAATCACTTGGATTGCTTAAGTACCAAGTATTTCCTAACTAAGGGAACTCAATGTTCTTACACAAGACTTCTTAAATGGAATTAATTCAAAGACCAAGATGACACACACAAAGATACAAAGTAAAAACCAAGCAAGAATAATAAAAAAACTAAACTTGTATACTAACCGGTCCTAAGGTGGGCTTGTTGGTACAAGACACATTCACTGTCTAACAACATTTTACTATTTGATTAAGTTTATAATTAAGATATGAGAGAACACCTAAGTTTCCCCAAGACACTTAATTTGGCCAAGTTACAACAAATTTAAAGCAAAATTACAACTTAAAGAAATACAATCAAATGAATTACAACAATTAAAAGCTCTTCCAAGTCCTCCTTCTTCTTATTTTTTCAGTTTTTTACTGAAGTGTTTACTCTCTTGCACTTCTTTTTGTTGATTTCACCAAAGAGGAGTCTCTTTCAAGGCTAAGTACTCCACTTCCTAGGATGCTACATTAGGAAAATTAGCACACCTCTAAGTAGGAAACTGTATTATATATTGTAACCAAAAACCAAAAGAAGCCAAGAAAGTAAAACAAGAAAAGCACAAAATTAAGGATGTTAAACTCAAATAGAAGATACTTGTGATATACTCAATAATATAACAAGAAAAGACAAGTAAGAAACTAAAAGTATAGAATAAGAAGAAGCACTCAAAAGAATTACCTAAAGAAAAGAAGGCATTATAGTAATTATAGAACTAAAATAAAGCTAGAATTAAGTGGAGGATTCTAATCTCATCAAGGCCGTGAGCTATTGGTGCATAAAGTCACTCAATTAGCATCAAATTGAGACATACATGTGCAACAAATGCAAGATATCCAACACCAAAATTTAAGGCAAATTAAACAACGTAAATCTAACGAGTAGTAGTGATTTTAGTGCACTCTTTTTGTCAATTTCTTTCTCTCTTTGCCTTACTCTTTTCTTCTTTTTGTGCTTTTTCAATATTTTTTAATTCTTTTCAATAGCTCAAACGTAACAAAATATAATCATTACTACACCACTTTCAACATATCAAAACACTTGAATCAAAGTAATGAATACAAGAAGCTACTTAAGGAATGAAACCTATTGGAATCAAATTATAGAACAAGAAACTCAATGAAACATAATAGAATATTAACTCTAAGAACTAAATTAACAAGTAGTATGATAACAGTTGAAAACCCGTTATTTTTATACTTAATTTTGACATCAAAAACACCCTTTATGACTTAGAAACTAGCTTGAAATCGTGTTTTTGCTTAAGTTGTGGAAATAAGAGAGTTGGATGGGTTTTATGCTTGGTTTTCCTTGTTTTGCCAAGAATTTAGAGGAATTGGATGAAAGAAGTTGAAGTAGCAAGGAGTTGGACTCAGGAAAGGAAGGAAAATTGCACAAAAGAAGAATCGCAGCTATCGCTCAGCGTCATTTCACCGTTGAGTGCCACACTTGCTATTGAAGTTCTCTGTCTGATGCTTAAGCGCCATCGCTGAGGGCTAATCCAAGTATCGTAGTTACCGCTAAGTGACATTTCTACCGCTAAGCACCAATTCTACTGCTGAGCGCCAGAGTCTGCTGTTAAGTACACTGTTTCACGCCTGGGCGCCCTCGTTGAGCGTCACTCTGAGTGTCGCACTTACCGCTGAGCGTTGTCAACTTGGGCCTGGGCTAGTTTTCTGTTATTTTTATAAACTATATAAGGGTTTAGTCGACCTAGGGTTGAGATCTTTGGACAGAAAGAGGCGAAATTACACTCCCTTCACCCCTCGGAGGCGAATTTTGGATGCGGAAGCTCCGATCTTCAAGTTTTAGGGTTCTATATTTCATTCTTTTCATTATTTTCATCTAGTTTCACCATGTCTATGGTGAATTAAACCTCCATTGTTGTTGGGGAAACGATGTAATCCTTTAAAACTCTCATGTATTGAAATGATTTTTGATTATATATGCTTTACTTCATTAATTGTTAGGGTTTTTCCTCTATACTCTATTCATGCTTTGTTTAACTTATTCAATTGCATGATCATTGATGTTATCAATATGGACACATATAGGTAAATCTAGAACTAGGGAAATTCTCCCGGAAGCAATATTACCTAGACATAGGAATAGGAGGATCGGTTGCCTTTAAGCTTCTGCGCGAATGTAATGCATGATTAATTTCTAGGGAGACAAGACATTGTGAACTAGTAATTAAGATTAGGCTTTCTTCACCGAGACATCGAGTTTAAGGTAAATTAGAAAGTGGCATTAACATTAATGAAGAAAGATGAATTTATAAATACATGAGAGTGGATAGGATAAGTCGGAAACCCCAACAACATAATCATTCCATATTTTACATCAATCACTTTTGCATCTTTCAATCCAATTGATCAACACTTGCATACATGTTTACTTTTCCGTAATATAAACACAATGATTTCGTTTACAAGTCTTATTTAATCAAGAAATCACATAGTTGTTTAGGCCTTGAGTCTCTTGGGAAACGATACTTGGTCTTACCATTTATTATTACTTGATACGATTCGATACACTTGCCGAAGTGTTAACAAGGTTTTGGGGCCGTTGCTAGGGACTCGTGGTTTAACTATTCTATTTGTGTGATTATTGATTAGCTTTGACTTGATTTTTATCTTTTTATCTTTTTTATTTTTTTATCTTTTTGTGCTAACAATTGTTTCTAGGGTTTTGTTTTCTTGTGTATGCAGAATACAATTCGTACTAGGAGCAAGAAAATTTTGGAACCTCTTCTTGAAGGATTGGATGAGAGTAGACGAAGGAGGAGAATTCGAACATCTGGAGAATTATTTCCTTCTCTAGAGACACTTTTACAACCCTCACCACAAAGATATAACCAGAGTACTGAACAGATGGCTGGAGAAAATAATGGTAGACGTAATATGGCGGATTACACCACTGTTGTTGGCCCTCATGAAAATAATGGTAGACGTAATATGGCTGCAAACATGGAGGTGAAACCGGCGTTGATACAATTGGTGAAGAGCAACCAATTTAATGGACTGTCACATGAAAGTCCATATGAGAATCTAACCACATTCAACGAGATTTGCAACACTGTGAAGATCAATGGTGTGTCGGATGATGCTATAAAGCTTAGTTTGTTTCCTTTCTCATTGGGAGGCAATGCTAAGTTATGGTTGAATTCTTTCCCGGAGGATAGATTTACTGAGTGGAAAGTTGTGGTTTCAAAGTTTCTAAACAAGTACTTCCCACAGTCTAAAATCAACAAAGGGAAGCAAGAAATTCCCCCTTCAAGCAAGGTATGGAGGAAACGTTAGGTCAAGCATGGGATAGATACAAGAGCTTGTTGAGAAAGATGCTCACTCATGGCTTTGATGAAGCAACAGTAGTCATTATTCTCCTTGGAGGTCTTGGTTCACAAACCAAATTGATGCTACATGCCTTAGTTGGAGGTAATATCAAATGCAAGACTCTAGAGGAAGCTTTTGAATTGATAGACAACATGGCTACTAATGACAACGAGATGCAAAGTGAAAGAGGAGCTCCACCTCAACAGAAGGGAGTCCTAAAAATGCAATCTCAATATGCCTTGCTTGCACAAAATAAAATCATAACTCAACAGTTGGAGAATTTGACAAAGACACTCACTCAGTTGCCAAAGGAGCTAAAGAACGTTCAACAACAACTCTGTGAATTGTGTGGTGGTGACCATATCAATGGTCAATGTGCTTTTCCAGTGAAGGCCCTAGAAGATGTCAATTTTATGGGAAATCAATTCCAAAATCAATTCCAATACCGCCAAGGGAATTTCAACCAAGGGTGGAAATCTCACTCAAGCATGGGTCAAGGTCAAAATGGAAAAGCTGGACAAGCAGGACAAGTTAATCGACCACAGCAGCAACCAACACTATGGCAACAAGTATCTGCGTTAAATGAGAGATCAACAAAGCTAGAAGACACTTTCAACAATTTATGCAGGTGACTATCTCCAACCACAAGAGCACTAAAGTTGCAATTAGAAATTTGGAGATACAGGTTGGCCAATTGGCTACGAAGTTGGAGGATATGCCTGACAAAAGTTTTGGGGCTAATACTGAGGTTAACCCAAAGGAAGAGTGTAAAGCTATTGTGAGTTTACATGATGAGAGGGTGGACGAGAAAAAAGAGAGAGTTGAGTTAGATAAGAGAGAAGAAAAAGAAGAGAGAAAAGGTGAGGTTGAGAGAAAAGAGAAAGAAAAGAAGAGGGGAGAGAAAAATTTTGACAAAAGTGAAAAAGTTCTTCCTTATCCTAAGGAGAGTGATAAAATAGAGAAAAAGAGACAATATGAGCGTTTTAAAGATATCTTCAGGCAATTGGAGATTACTATACCTTTGACCGAAGCACTGTAGTACTTTCCTGCTTATGCAAACCACATGAAGCAATTCCTCATGAAACAAAGATATTTAGATGAGGAGACTATGGATGAAAAGGGAGATTGCAGTGTTATTGTGAAGAAACCACTTCCTCCAAAAGTGAAAGATCCAAGAAGTTTTACTATTCCTTGCGTCATTGGGAAGGAGAATATAAGGAAGGCCTTAATTGATTTAGGGTCAAGCATTAATTTGATGCCCTTATCTATGCTCAAAAGGATTAGTGATCTTGAAGTCAAGCCAATAAAGGTGACTTTGCTTATGGTAGATGGGTCTTCAAAGAATCCTTATGGTGTAGCGGAAGATGTTGTGGTTTGTATAGAGAAACTTAAATTCTTGGTGGATTTTGTGGTGATGGAGATGGAGGAAGATGAGAAGATCCCAATTATTCTTGGAAGGCCGTTTATGAAAATGGCAAAAGTAATCATCAATGTGGATGATGGGATGATAATGCTTCAAGACCAAGAAGAAAAGGTGGTCTTTAATGTCTTCAAAGTTGAGCAGTGGATTCAAGAGAAGGAGGCTACTCATAAAGCTGCAAAGCCGGTCATCAAAGGTAAAAATTGTTTCTTGTCACGGGTTAGGGAAGAAGAAAAAGATGACAAAGGAAGGATGGTTCATGATGACTTGATGGATGCACAATTCAAACTTGGCACACCGGTAAGATTCAAGAACAAGTTGTGGGTTGTGAAAGATTTCAAAAAGAATGGAGTAATAGAAATTGAAGCTCCATATTCAAGAAGAGTCAAGAAGGTGGACCGGAAGCAATTGATGAGTTGGTGTGATGAAAGCAAGAAGAACACCAACACTAAAGATGGAACTTGAGCTTTATTGGGTCAAGCTAATGACGTTAAAAGAGTGCTTACTAGGAGGCACCCTAGTGATTTGAGAACATTAATTTCTTTAATTTTGTTATTTTGGTGATGTAATTTAAAAAGTTTGGAACATTGATTTATTTTGTTATGAGACTTCATGGTATAGCATCTACTGATGGATTCTAGGTGATTGAGTATCTCCTGAAGGATACTATGCTATCAGACACTTATTGATGGGTGTTGATGAAAAGGATTTACATCTACTGATGGATGTTAGGTGGAAGAGTACCTACTGATGGGTATTGGAAGATTTTGGGTCAGGCTCGTGATGTTAAACAAGCGCTACCTGGGAGGCAACCCAGTTGATTGAATTTATCTTTGTGTGTTTGTTTTGGTTTTGTTCTAGTTGCATTATAGGGATTGATTGTTGAATGTTTGAGTGGTGTGAGAGACTAAGTTAGGAAGAAGGAAAATATATGAGATTTGAAAAATTGAGAGTTGAAGTTGAGAGGCATTGGTGATGGACGCTTAGGGCAAGCTAGGAAGAAGGAGACTGGGTATCGCACCTGCTGCTCAGCGCCAACTACCGCTAAGCGCGAACGCTGCAAATTTTTTGTTTGGGTTTTTAAAAAAGTTGGGCTCAGCGGGAGTTGTCCCATTAGGTATTTTTGTCTAGGCCGCCACTTTTAGCCTCCATTCTTCCCAAGCACTCTCCAAAGGGTTCTCTCCACTTTTCCCTTCATCCCTTTTCACAAAAACCTTTCTCCACCCATTTTTTACATCAAGCTTCCATCCAAGTTTGTGAGAGCACTACTGTTAGGGGTTGATTTCCTCACATTCATAGATCATTCTTCACTCATTAAGCATCTCCACCCAAGTAAGTACATGCATTTTACATTCTACGGTTTTGAAAGCATGATTTTGAATGAATATGGTTGTCTAAGCATGATTCTTGAGGGATTTTGATGTTTTTGCATGATTGATTGAAATTGGACCGATTAAATTGCATGCTTAAGGTCTGGAACTAGGAAAAATGCATGTGGGTGGAGATTAGAGGCCAGCTAGGGCCATTATGCAGAAAAATATTGATCGCCGCTCAGCGCCAGTTACCGTTGAGCGCGATTTCTGCAGAATTTTGATTTTTGTGCTTTCTTGTTGTTTCTTTGCACAGGTGACGCTGAGGGCTACTGTTTTGCCCTCAGTGATGATAGGAAGAGTGTTAGGAAGTTGTTTGTGGTTTACTAATGCTTAACAACAATTCTTGTTGTTTTGTGAATTATGTTTGATGTAGGGATGGCCTCTTCATCAGGCAAAAGAATCAAGACTGTGGGAGCCAAGAGGAAGGAACCAGAACGTCCTTATTCTAACAAGTTCCTTTCCCGTAGGCATGAGCAACACTTCTTGATAGTCCAAGACCGAAGGCTCTTGATGGAGTGGAAGGCGGGCTGGATACCAGACTTGGCTCCACAGTTTGGAGAGGAACTGAAGAGTAGAAATTGGGAGAGAATAGCCACTTACCCTACACCAGCCAACATAGCAGTGGTCAAGGTATTCTACACCAATGCAAGGCCATTGGGTGACTCTCACACAGAGAACTACATGAGCTATGTCAGAGGAAAAATCATTCGGTATGATCTTAATTCTATTAACAGGTTTCTGTATACTGAATGGACTGATGTATAGTCTCAGTTTGCTCTGAACATGGAAGAGGGAGCAGAGTTTGATGATATGGAGAGTGTGTTGTGTGTGCCTGGAGGGCATTTTCAGAGGAATAGGAATGGTGCAGCCGTGCATATTAGGAGAGTTGATCTGACTCCTATGGCAAAATACTGGATGGCGTTTTCTCATGCCAATATCCAGCCTTGCTCTCATGTCTCTGATATTACTGCCAGCAGGGCCCTTTTCCTATATTGTGTGCTTAAAGGGATGAACATTAATATTGGACAGGTCATAGCAAATGAGATTCAGACTTGTACCAATACTATGAACAACAAGGCACCCTAGGGACATCCATCTCTGATCACACACCTCTGTGAGTTAGCTGGGGTTAACAATTCTACACCGACGTTGGAGCGGCATAGGAAGGCGATTGATGAGGCCTACTATAGACAGTATTGTGGGGAGATGAGGTAGCTCATCCAATACCACCACGACGTCCTCCTAGAAGGAGAGGACCACCACAGGCACATGCACCGCCTCATGATGCAGAGCCTTTTCAGATGAGGGACATGTATATGTCTAAGATAGAGGATAGGTTGTAGTCTATTCATAGAGGGAAAGTAGCCACTGCAGAAAAGATCATCGGGATGTATGATACACCCCCTGGACGATGGTGGACTATGGATGAATTCAACATTGTGGTGGCATGGCCAGAGGAGCAGGCATAGGCTAGTGGAGCTAGAGTAGCTAAAGCTCCAGTTATGGAGGAAGATGATGAGGATGATGATGATTTTGAAGATGCTGAAGAAGGAGAGGAGGAAGATTTTGACGATAGCATGGGTTGATAGATGCTATCAGCACTAGAGTAGGACTTTTCTTATCTTTTGTTTTGTATTATTGAACTTATTTGCTTCTGTTTTTAGAATAGGTTGTGATGTACTCGGTTTGAAACTTTTATCTGATGTGATGGTTTGATATTGACTTGTGCATGATGAGTATTGCTTGATGATGCTTGGATATTGATTGATGTTGAGATTGTACACCATATGTTGATATACAGGTGGTTGTTCACAAGCTATGTGAACATATGCATAATGTTGTGATTGTGATTATGATGCTAAGCAGGATGTGTATCTGGAATATATGGAATGTTGAATGAGCCTATATGTGAGGTTTTGAACTCTAGAGTTTTTGTGAATGATTGATATTACTATGAAAGCATGAATGACTTTGCCCAGGTTTCTATGATTGAATCACTTGGTTGTATGTGTCATATGATCAAGGCCATCTGTTGTTATCCTTTTTTAGCCAATGCATGATTTTAGCCCAATAAAAGAGAGCACAATATGTTCTACCCTTTGAACCTTTAGCTTTAAAAAGGATTTGAAAACCATTTTTGAAAATCTTTACCTTGAGTTAAGTTGAGAATATTTGGGGGTATTGATAAAGGTTCAAGTTTGGGCTTGTTGGGAAATTTGAAAAGGGAAACTAAATAAGCATTGAGCTAAGTGTTGAGCAAATGAAAAGCAAAAGAAAAAGGAAAGAAAAGATAGAAAAAGAAAAGCTCAATGCAAGGGAAAGTTGGGAATAAGTAAGAATGGTTGTGAGGAAAGTATAAATGAATCTCTTAACTCAAGGATATTGTGATCTAGAAAAACCAATTTTCTTCTTAACCCAGCCACATTATAAGCCATAGAAAAGTTCTTGTGATGATACTTGCTTGTGAGTGTGTGATGAGTCATCATTCTTCATTATACACTTAGCTTTCCGCACCATATTTTGTTAGTGAATTGTGTTTAATTCCCCATTTTTATCTCATTTTCACTATTTGGGCTTAATTTCAAGACTAATTCTTATTTTAGTTAATTTAAATTATTTGGGCTTAATTATTTCAATCATTTTGTGCAAGACAATCACTGTTGAAAGGATCTGTTGAAGATGAACGAACGGTCTGTGAAGCAGTGTACAAAACGGCAGAGAATTCGCCCAACCGAACGGTCTGCTAAGGTTTCACCGAACGCTCTGTCATTAGCTGCATGAGAGTCTTGACAAAACGGTCTGACAAAGTGTGCTAGACCGAGCGGTCTGTTGAAGCCTACATCGAACGCCCTGTCAAAGACTGACCAAACAGCTCCTAAGAACCTGCAATAAATGAGCACTATACTACCGATCGGTTTGCTAAAGGATTGACCGTACGGCATAGCCTTAGTGCATGAGTTTCCCTGAACCGAACGGTCTCAGCAGTTGTTCATGACCGAACGGTCTTGTGGAGACTGCACTGCACACCATTTCCTAAGCCTGCAGACCATTGCTGACCGAACGGTCAGAAGAGGTGATCAGATGGAGTGATCAGCAACAGTGTTTGGAATCATATTCTGGGACTAAATGAGTGTGACCACGTTAGTAGTGTAGCATTTTAAAAGGTCATTGGGTCAAACTTTAGGACTTTGGGCCCAATTGTAGGTCATTTTGTAGGACAAGCCCATAGGAGGGCATTTTTGGTCTTTGGGTTATATAAAAACCCTAAAAGCATATTTCTCTGCAAGCTTCTAGCTGCTACTTGCATTTTCTGTTCTTGGGAGCTTCTTCTTCCTCCTCCCCTTTTGGGGAGGTTTAGGTTTTGCTTTTCTTTCCATTTCCATGTGTTGAATCTTGTTCCCAGTGCAACTTAAGAATTGAAATTTGTACTACATCCACTTTTTAGTTTCATTTTACTATTCATTGTCTTCTTCAAACTGTTGCATTTTACTGTTCATCATCTCCTTCTTTACTGGTGCATTTTACTGTTCTGCAAGTTACTACTCATCTCAATTGCAAGCATTGTTTCCATTCATGTTTTGCGTTTTTGGATTTGCGTTGTATGTTTAAGTTCAGTTGGTGCATTTACATTCAACTGCATGAACGTTTTCCGCATTCTGCGCGTTTACTGTTTTAGCATTTTGTTTCAGCAATTTCGTTTTCGTTGCACTGTGTTTTGAATTCTGCAAGTTTACTGTTTTTGCATTTACTGAAATTACCGTTCGGCTTTCTTCTGCATTGACTTGTCTAGTTTTACATTCTCATTTTCATTCAGTCTTGCTTTTATTCTGTTCGGCTTTCTTATGTTTTAACTCGTTTCCATTTCTGCTTTAAATACCATTCGGTCTCCTCATCAGGACCATTCGGCCTTATGAACAGAACCGTTCAGTATCCGACACACTCGTGTTAGAACCGTTCGGCCTTGTGAATAGGACCATTCAGCGTTGTGAAGAACCGTTCGGTCTTCCTGTTTTCCACATTTAATTCAATGCTTTCAATTCTGCTTACATCTTTATTTAATTTCCAGATTATTTTAGTTTAATTGCATTCACAAACTCTTTCAAACCCCTTCCCCCCCCCCCCCCCCCCCACTTCGTGTTTGACCTAAGTCCTGAACCACATTTGGTCCTTGAGAGACGACCTAGAAGTCACTTCCTAACACTATACTGCATTCTTAATGCACATCAAATTTCTATGGGCCGCGACAGCACCATCAAATTTTGGCGCCGTTGCCGAGGTCCAACGGTTCAGTCTTAGGTCTTTTGTTGTGTTAGTGTGTATTGTGGTTTAGGATGTTTAGTTAGTCTTGTTTAGGTTTACATCTTTTAGCATTTCTTTTTTGTGTGTTTAGGTTTTTATCATTTTTGTATTTTGTGCATTTAGTTGTTGTTTCTGGAAATTTCAAAATTTGTAAATAGTGGTTTTCCTCCATGTTATGCTTCTGTATGTTTGGTATAATCCTTGCGTGAAGTGGAAGTCCAGGTCTGAGACAGGTTTTGCACTAGAATAGAGGAGATGACATATTCTCAAGACTGGACGTATAAGTTGATCAAGAGGCTTCCAAGTTCTATGGGTTGGCACATGAAGATCCACACAGGCACCTCAAGGAGTTTTGTTGGGTGTGCTCATCCATGAGGCCTGCTGGTGTTTTAGAGGAGGCAGTGCTGATGAAAGTGTTTCCAATGTCCCTTCAAGGTACAGCAAGAGACTGGTTCCTATACCAGTATCCTTTTGATAGTTGGCAAGAAACACAGTAGAGATTCCTCAACAAGTTCTTTCCAACAACAAAGGTAGTCAACATTAGGAGGCAAATCACTGCCATTGAGCAGTTTCAAGAAGAAAGCCTGGCAGATTGTTGGGAGAGGTTTAACAGGCTCTGCACAGCCTGTCCAAACCACCAAATTTCAAAGCATTTGCTCTTGATTTACTTCTATGAAGGGCTCTTGGGCAATGAAAGGATATTAGTGGATGCAGCTACTGGTGTATCTTTGCTGGACAGAACTCTAACAGAGGCAAAGAAGCTGCTCTGCAAGATGGCTGGTGAAAATCCAATTGAGGTAGCAAAGGAAAAACCTGAGCAGGTTTACACTAAACTTGAAATCCCTATTCATGCATGTGAGGTTCAAGTAAATTTTAATGCTTTTGAATTGGTAAAACTTGAACCCATAAAGCCTGTTCTGGATTCTGATATTGATATACCTGTGCACACTCATGTTTTGGATTCATTATTCCCTATAGAGCACATTGACATACCTAATGTTCACTATCCTTGCACTGATCTTGATTTATATGATAGCCTTGAGGATGCAGCTGATGACTTAGAGATTGGTAAGAAAATTTCCAATGAGCAAAAAAAGGTTTATTCTGAACCTGAGATTCCAATCACTTTACCTGATTTGCCTATACATTCAAATGCATGTGATTTGCCACACACTGATTCTATAGGGTTTATGACTGAAACTGATACAGATTTGATTGACCATTCTAAAATTTCTGATTCAGTATCAGCCATTGAACCCATTGGTATAAATGTTGTTCTGAATGGACATGATTGTCGTGATGAAATTTTGAATGATAATAGCCTTGAAATGACCTTTGATTCTGCTGATGATGCAAATGTCAATATTGATTTTAAGGTCGAAACTGTGCAATCTGATAACTTTATAGAGTTAGGACTGCACTTTGATTTAACACAGTTCTCTAAGAATTTTGAATGTGATTGTGAATCTGGTTCCTGCTCCATTTGTACTGAAATTGATTCTGTGTTACAGCCAGATTCTACGCTTATAACAGATGCTATTAATTGTGAGTTTGATGACCATGCTGCAGAGTTAAATGAGAATGCAGGTGCTGTCATTAAGGAATTCATGGTTGATGAAGGAGAGTGTATTGCTACTGCTTTGAGCGAGCCAGAGGTCTTTATTCCGATGTCACACACTCCATAACTGCTAGTGGAAGGAGAGCTGCTGATGCAACAGTTTGCTTGGAGAAGAAATAAGAAACATCTTGCTTTGGATTATAGGGCAGTACTGATGAAGCAGCTCCTCCTCAAAACTTCATTGTTGAATCCAGTGGTGGAGAACATCTCCATGCTTGTCCAAGTTTGGCAACTGCCACCATGACCAAGGGAGTTTTCTTTTCCCTTCTCCCCCTTTCCCTACTTTTATTGCATTTGTCCATGATTTGTCCACTGTTCTGATTTCTGATCTTATTGTCTGTGACACATTGAGGACATTGTGTAGTTTAAGTGTGGTCTATTGGGGGAGATTCTGATTTTTTTCTTTGTTAGTTTTTGTTTTCTTTGTTAAAATTTTTCTTTTATAGGTAGTTTTTGTTGTGTCTTGTGTACAGTTTTGCATCTTTCTCTTGCTTTCTGGACTTTGTTTAGGGTGTAGACTTGACCTTCACTTCATTGATGCTTGGTTTGAAATCCTTGCTTTTCTTTACTTTGGAAGATGATTATGATGTTTGAGAGGTTGAATTGATTGTGACAAAAATACCCTGTGTGAGATTTGAGCCACTTTATGTTCTTTCTTGTGTGATATGTCTCTTGATTGCTTGCATATATGTCTTGGCTTGACTCTTCTTGATAACTCTTGATTGATATGCATGTTTGAAAGTGATAAAGGTAGTTTCGTTCTTGAACCTCTCTAGCCAAATAAGCTTACCTTGTTTTAATCCCTTAATAAACCCTTTTGAGCCTATATTTTCCCCCATTTGTTTGTTTTGAAGCTCATACACTAGCCCTAAGTGAAAAACCATGATTACCTTAACCTTAGGGAATTTTGGAGCTTTGGAAGTGTTTTTGGAACAAGTGTGGTCTCCTTGGGGATTCTGATGAATTGGCTAGTTGGTTCCTCTTCTTGTTTTGTTTTTGTAAATATGTGTGCATCTTGTCTCTTACAGTTTTGTTATGAAAAGAGAGAAGAGAAAAGGAGACAAGATGAGAAAAGAAAAAAAAATTGAGAAAAAATGAGAGAAATAAAAAAAATATGAATAATGGAGTCAAGAAGAGGATTGAATTAGAGGTTTTGGGTGTGATTTGACTGTGTTTAAACTTGCTCCCCATTGCTCCTCTATTTCTTTTGCTTTGTAGCTTCTCATCCATATTTATCCTCCCTTGTCCTTAGCCCCATTTCATCCATAAAAGACCTTTTGATTTGAACATGCATGTGTTTTGATTGTTGATATTAGAGGCTTGCCAAGTATGTTTGTTGCTTGCTTTCTTGAGTGCATTAAGTTGACATTGTTTACCCTAGACACTTGAGAGAAACACTAATAGTGCATCTGTGAGGTTCTGTTGCTTTTGGATTCACCTCTTGAACTGATTGATTATGTTACCATGGTATTGCTTGGATGACAACCATGAGTATTTGTTTCCTCTGATTATTTGTGTGTTGGATGTTGTCTACTCCTTTTCTTTTTCTAGAATCATTGAGGATTGTGTAAATCTGCTTTGTCTTTGGTGTCTTTTTCTTTTTGTTTCCTAAAGATTGTGTCACACTCTTGATGTATTTAGAATGGTTCCTTGTTCTGCGTCTTGATTTTGCCCAGGAGTGCAAAAGACTAAGTGTGGTCTATTTTGATGAGTCACCATTCTTCATTATACACTTAGCTTTTCGCACCATATTTTGTTAGTGAATTATGTTTAATTCTCCATTTTTATCTCATTTTCACTATTTGGGCTTAATTTCAAGACTAATTCTTATTTTAGTTAATTTGAATTATTTGGGCTTAATTATTTCAATCATTTTGTGCAGGACAATCACTGTTGAAAGGTTGAGAAAGGATCCACTGAAGATGACCGAACGGTCTGTGAAGCAGTGTACAGAACGGCAGACAACTCACCCAACTGAACAGTCTACTAAAGGCTTGACCGAATGGTATATGGAAACCCAGCTCAACTGATTAAACCGTACGACATAGCCTTAGAGCATGAGTTTCCCTGAACCGAACGGTCTCAGCAGTTGTGCATGACCGAACGGTCTTGTGGAGACTGCACTACACACCATTTCCTAAGCCTGCAGACCATTGTTGACCGAACGGTCAGAAGAGGTGATCAGATGGAGTGATCAGCAACAGTGTTTGGAATCATATTATGGGACTAAAAGAGTGTGACCACGTCAGTAGTGTAGCGTTTTAAAAGGTCATTGGGACAAACTTTGGGACTTTGGGCCCAATTGTAGGTCATTTTGTAGGACAAGCTCATTAGGAGGGCATTTTTGGTCTTTTGGTCATATAAAAACCCTAAAAGCAGATTTCTCTGCAAGCTTCCAACTGCCACTTGCATTTTCTGTTCTTGGGAGCTTCTTCTTCCTCCTCCCTTTTTGGGGAGCTTTAGGTTTTGCTTTTCTTTCCATTTCCATGTGTTGAATCTTGTTCATAGTGCAATTTAGGAATTGAAATCTTTACTGCATCCACTTTTTAGTTTCATTTTATTGTTCATTGTCTTCTTCAAACTATTGCATTTTACTTTCAATCGTCTCTTTCTTTGCTGGTGCGTTTTACTGTTCTGCGAGTTACTGTTCATCTCAATTGTAAGCATTGTTTCCATTCACGTTTCGCATTTCTGGATTTGTATTTTATGTTTAAGTTCATTCGGTGCATTTACATTCAGCTGCATGAATGTTTTCTGCATTCTGCGCGTTTACTGTTTCAGCATTTTGTTTTAGCAATTTCGTTTTCGTTGCACTGTGTTTTGAATTCTGCAAGTTTACTGTTTCTGCAAGTTTACTGTTTCTGCATTTATTGAAATTACCGTTCGATTTTCCAATAACATCGTTCGGTCTCTAACAGGCTTCACTATTAGAGATCGTTCGGCTTTCTTCTGCATTGACTTGTCCAGTTTTACATTCTCATTTCCATTCGGTCTTGCTTTTATTCTGTTCGGCTTTCTTATGTTTTAACTCATTTCCATTTGTGCTTTAAATACTGTTTGGTCTCCTCATCAGGACCATTCGGCCTTATGAACAGAACCGTTCGGTATCTGGCACAATCGTGTTAGAATTGTTCGACCTTGTGAATAGGACCGTTCGGCCTTGTGAAGAACCGTTTGGTCTTCATGTTTTCCACATTTAATTCAATGCTTTCAGTTCTGCTAACATCTTTATTTAATTTTCAGTTTAATTTAGTTTAATTGCATTCACAAACTCTATCAACCCCCCCCCCACTTCGTGTTTGACCTAAGTCCTGAACCACATTTGGTCCTTGAGAGACGACTTAGGAGTCACTTCCTAGCACTATATTGCATTCTTAATGCACATCAAATTTGTATCGGGTGCGACCCCTATCAATGTGTTTGATTGTGGTTAAGTGAAAGGCAAAGTTGATTTATGTGACATTGTGATAGTAGAGTGAATGAGTGACCTCTATATACACTTGTGTGATTTAGTGAAACACTTTATCTGGTGAGGAATGATTCCATGAGCACATGATTACATCTATGCTTAGTTAATTGATCATTCATGGGAATAGCATCTGTTGGATATTATGTGATTATGTGAACACCATGATGAGTTATTTTGAATCAAGGCATGTGTGCATCTTGACTGAATTCTATTGGATGAGCTGATTTGAGTAATTACTTGTCTTGAAAGAAAGAGTGTTTTGAATGTGTTGAACCATTGTATTAATTGGTGGAAGACTGAGTTACATCTTGTTTGCTTGAGGACAAGCAAAGTTCTAAGTTTGGGGTTGTGATAACGGTTGAAAAACCGTTATTTTTATACTTAATTTTGACATCAAAAACACCCTTTATGACTTAGAAACTAGCTTGAAATCGTGTTTTTCCTTAAGTTGTGGAAATAAGAGAGTTGGATGGGTTTTATGCTTGGTTTTCCTTGTTTTGGCAGGAATTTAGAGAAATTGGATGAAAGAAGTTGAAGTACCAAGGAGTTGGACTCAGGAAAGGAAGGAAAATTGCACAAAAGAAGAATCGCAGCTACCGCTCAGCGTCATTTCACTGCTGAGTGCCACGCTTTCTGTTGAAGTTCTCTCTCTAACGCTTAAGCGCCATCGTTGAGGGCTAATCCAAGTATCGTAGTCACCGCTGAGCGGCATTTCTACCGCTGAGCGCCAGAGTCTGCTGTTAAGTGCACTATTTCACGCCTGGGCGCCATCGCTGAGCGTCACTCTGAGTGCCGCACTTACTGCTGAGCGCAATTCCTACCGCTGAGTGCTATCAACTTGGGCCTGGGCCATTTTTCTGTTATTTTTATAAACTATATAAGGGTTTAGTCGACCTAGGGTTGAGATCTTTGGACAGAAAGAGGCGAAATTACACTCTTTTCACCCCTCGGAGGCGGATTTTGGATGCAGAAGCTTCGATCTTCAACTTTTAGGGTTCTATCTTTCATTCTTTTCATTATTTTCATCTAGTTTCACCATGTCTATGGTGAACTAAACCTCCATTGTTTTTGGGGAAACGATGTAATCCTTTGAAACTCTCATGTATTGAATTGATTCTTGATTATATATGCTTTACTTCATTAATTGTTAGGGTTTTTCCTCTATACTCTATGCATGCTTTGTTTAACTCATTCAATTGCATGATCATTGATGTTATCAATATGGACACATATAGGTAAATCTATAACTGGGGAAATTCTCCCGGAAGCAATATTACCTAGACATAGGAATAGGAGGATCGGTTGCCTTTAAGCTTCTGTGCGAATGTAATGCATGATTAATTGCTAGGGAGACAAGACATTGTGAACTAGAGATTAAGATTAGGCTTTCTTCACCGAGACATCGGGTTTAAGGTAAATTAGAAAGTGGCATTAACATTAATGAAGAAAGATGAATTCATAAATACATGGGAGTGAATAAGATAAGTCGGAAACCCCAACAACATAATCATTCCATATTTTACATCAATCAGTTTTGTATCTTTCAATCCAATTGATCAACACTTGCATACATGTTTACTTTTCCGTAATATAAACACAATGATTTCGTTTACAAGTCTTATTTAATCAAGAAATCACATAACTGTTTAGGCCTTGAGTCTCTTGGGAAACGATACTTGGTCTTACCATTTATTATTACTTGATATGATTCGGTACACTTGCCGAAGTGTTAACATAGTAACACAAGTTTGCAAATTAAAATGCACTCAAAAAGGACAATAGCAAAATATATGATGCTTAGGTGATTAAGCAATTTCAAGAAAGATTCTCACTAAACATTAAGATATTCAAAATTATTTAGATGTGAAGGTGCATTTCCAAGATTCTATAGGAGAAGAGAAGTTCAGTTAGAAGCAAATCAAGACACCATAAGCCTTATAGTATGCGAATAACACCAAACAATAAACTAGACACAATATTTTCAATTTGAACGGTTAAACTTGACTATAATGACATATTGGACTAAACATGACTTCTAAACACAACATATGGATCTTAAAATCAAAATGAATAAAAGAAAAATCAATTTAAAGCACAAATGATAGAACAAAATATAACACCTATAAGCAAACAAATGAAGGTTCAAGATGAACTAGAAGATTTGAACCCAACATGAAAATAATGAACACAAAACAATCGATACAAATAACTCAAGACATGAAGAACAAGATGTAAATAACACAAACACTGAAAGAAAGTGGAGAAGAATGACTTATCTCTTGTAGACCATGAGCAAATAAGGCTCAGGATACTAAATGATGGCTTTCCTCCAAGCTCCTGAAAAACTTAAGTGATTGATGAAGTCTCCATGGATGAGTGAGTGTAATGAAGCTATGAAATTGAGAAAAAGAAGAGGTGTTTGGTTCGGTTTATATAAGGTTTCCTAGATAGGGGAGAGGTCAAATCGTAGGAAAGAAAACTAGAGTAGTCTGGATAGGATTCTACTCTAAGGTAAGTGTTGATAGGGGAGCATTGTGATAGCTAAACCCAATCCTTGTGATAATGGTTTTTAATGATGACAACACATCATTAATAAAAACACATGTTTATGATGATGACAACACTGCTTATGGTTATTATGAAATATATACACATATTGTGATTGTCATATTTGACATACATTTGACATATTGTATTGACTGATGCATACTACTCTGTTTGTAAAGTGATCATATCTGTATATGCATAATATATGTTTTGAAATAGAAAAACCACATGCACAAAAATCATATTTGCACGACTTAATCAATTACAGTGTTGAGATAATCAATTAGGGTAATTAGACAGCTTGAGTTTTGAACTATTGCAAAACAACAAGTTTTGAATCAATTACGCTAGTTGGTATATCGATTAAAACTCGTGTGTTTGCTCATATCATTTTCAAATGTGTTGTGATGAGTTTTAGGAAAGAAAAGTTTTCAAAAATCTTCTAAGTGTCAAAGACTAATCGATTACATGGATTGTGTATTCAATTAAGTCTATTAAGATTTGAAAACTGACTTATGCTTGTCTAACTGCTACAAGGTCATATTTTTAATATGTTTGACTAAGAATTTATTGAAAATCGATTGTATTAATTCGTATTCAATTAAGGAGCCAAGTTAGTTGTAATTTTGTTACACCTGTGAAATGTAACCGATTACATAAGTTGGATAATCGATTAAAGTGCGTCAGGATTGACTTAAACTATATATTGACGCATTGATTGAATTTCTGTAAGACAATTGAGATTTACATTTTCATATCTGATTAATATTCTTTTAAGAAGTTTTACAGAGGTGATCAAAAGCTCCAAGAAACAAGAACTTGAAGTGGTTTACTATTCTTGAAGATTTCTTGAAAGGCAAACTTGACTGAATTAAAGAGGTTGATTGTTCTGCACAACTGAGGTCCTTGTTGTTTGATCAGGAGAAGAAGATTCACAATCTTTGATTTATGGTTCCCTGTGCGTGTTTCCAGGAAGAAGAACGAGGAGTTCTTTGTACTTTGAGAGGGTTCTCAAAGGGGTGTCTGTAGGAGAGGATTGTTCTTGCTGCAGATTTTCTGTATTGGCTATATTAGATTAGTGGGTTAGAGAGGTTATTTACATTTTGACAAGAGTGTTCACTGTAAAAGTCTTGTTGTAAAAACTTAGATCTTTATAGTGCAATTGGCTTTCAATCTCAGATTGATTGAAAGGACACTGGATATAGGCAGTGGCTGAACTAGTATAAAAATCAGTGTTTGATTTTCTTCTCCCTATCTCTCCGCATTAATCGATTACACACTATCATAAATTGATTAAGCATATTGTTTCAATGCATGCACATTGCTTATTGTTCAAGAAAGATTCAAAGGATCATATCAGTTGCGAAAAAGATTTGAAAAGCATTTATTTTTATACAACGCCAATTCACACCCCCCCCCCCTCTTGGTGTTGAGAAACAAAGCTCATCAATTCTAACAATAAGCTTAAACGAGAGTTGTTCACATAAATGGACAACATTTCTTTACTCAAATTCAAGCTCAAAAATGGAAAGGGAGAGCCTTTATTTATAGGCCAAGAAACCCTAAATTGGTCTCCAAAAAGGAAAGCCAAATGAATTCAAACTAGTCTTAAAATTTGAAAAATGGAGCCAAAAGAAAGAATGCTTAAGGTATGACTCTTCACTTAAGCACTCGCACTCAACTTGCCTTTATCCGCATAAGGAGGAGACTTGCTCTCCAATTTTGTTCCAACCTTGGCCCAAAGCTAAGCCCATGTCCTTTTAGGTCCAAGCTAGACTATTAAGCCCAAGCCCAAACTATGCCTCAAATACAAGACCCAAATAAAATTCTACACTACAACAAGATCCATAGTACAAAGCCCAAAAAATATTACTACTATAATATTTACAAAAGAATTCTAGACTAGGTTTTTACATCTTCCTTGGTCCAAATGAACATTAACTTGGGCTTGTTAAGCTCATGATGAAACTCAATCGTCTTGGATCCTTCTAGCGTGGTTGGGGCATTTGTCATCACCTCCCTCTAGTTTATTCTCACTTTTCAATGCACCTCCTTAACGTTACTGCTAAAGTATCCTCCACTTTTGCTTTAAAATGTAAGGTTTTTGTACGAAACTAGGCAAATTTGAAGGATAAATTACCGATATAGGCAAAAACTTTTCGAATTACGAAAATGGGCAAGTTGTGGAGGCCCTCACGACTTCAAATAAAGAAGTTGTGCCCTCCCTACACGACTTCACCCTGTAGCATTGACCAAGGTTTAAGTCGTGCACTCCAAAAATGACTTTAGGTCGTTGTAATCGATTACCAAACATTGTAATCGATTACAAAGTGCTGAAGTGGTGCCCCCTTGCACGACTTCACTTTGCATTGGCAAAAATGGCTCTGGTAATCGATTACAACCAAGTTGTAATCGATTACTAGAGGGTTTTGGTGTTAAATGAAAGAGTTTTTTTTTGTTGTTGACATTTTTGTTTTGTTGATTGTGTTAGACATAAAAGAAATTGTGATTATAATTTATTGAATTGCAAAAGAAAATAAAAACCTAAAGCAAAATTTATAAGAAATAGTAATACTAATTTATTAGATAGTGAAGAGGGATTACAAAATGGTAACATTAATAATTAACTATTGACGAAATGGACATGTCCCCCTATGATGAACTTCGTTGCGGCAGTAAGAGCATTTTTTCGGCTGATTTGAAGTGGATTGAACCATCTCATTATGAATTCTATTTATAGTTAGTCTTCCAAATGCCTTGCGTCACATTTGAGGATCTGGTATGAAGTTTGGACCAGTATACGCAGACCAATAATCTTCATTTTGGATGGGGTGGAATTGTACTTTGTATGCCTTGTAAATGTGATAACAGTTGAAAAACTGTTATTTTCGTGCTTAAAATTGACACAAAAAGCAACCTTTACACTTAGAAACTAGCTTGAAATCAAGTTTTTATCCATATTTTCAGAAATAAGAGAGCTGGACAGGTTTATGCTTGATTTCAGTGTTTTTGTGCAGGTTTTAAGGTGAATTTAGTGAAAGAAGTGAAGAAGGAGAGAGATGGAATCAGAAAAGTCAACCAGAAACCAGAAAAGTCAACCAGTCAACCAGAAAAGTCAACCAGTCAACCAAAAAGTCAACCAGTCAACCAGAATACGAAAAAAGTCAACCAGACGAGTTTTGGGCCAGTTTTATGCGATTTTATGATCTGTTTGGGCCTGGACCCGTTTTCAATTATTTTTATGTCCTATTTAAAGACCTAGATGTCTTAGGGTTGGTATCTTTGACATAAACGAAGCAAACACTCTCTCTTCACCCCTTAGGGGTAGATTGGGAGATGGTAACAGCTCTCCTATTCTCTTTCTCGGGTTTTTCTATCTCTTTCATTCTTTCATTATTGTTCATCTAGGTTCACCATGAATATGGTGAACTAAACCTTGTATGTTTGTTGGGGAATCAATGTAATCTTTTGAAGCTCTCATATATGGAATTTGTGCTTACATCTTAATCTAAGATTTATGCTTTCTTTCATCATTAGTTAGGGTTTTTCCTCTTTGCTTAATGCTTGCTTTGTTTAACTCATTCAATGCATGATTATTGATTTTGTCGATACGGGAACGTACGGGGAAGTCTAGATCCGGGGAATTTCTCCCAATATTATATTGGTTGTCGTTAAACTCCTGCACTTGATGAACTAATTATTAGGAAGTATGAACTCGTAATTAGGGAGAAGCCTTCTTGAAAGGTACTTTAGAGAGTGGCATTAACAATGATGATTTGAATGTTGAATTCCTAAAATATATAAGAGTGGATAAGATGAAATTGAACCCCAACAACATATTCATATATATATTTCATTGAAAGTGCTTGTCTTTTGCTTTTGCCATTGATCAACCTCATGCATACATGTTTATTTTCGTCTTTTGCATATCAAAATACAATTATTTCGTTCTTAAGTCTTAGCTAATCAACAAATCACATAACTAAACTAGGCCGTGAGTCCTTTGGGAGAACGATACTTGGTCTTACCGAGTTTATTACTTGAAACGATTCTGTCATACTTGTCGATTGTTCAACAAGTTTGTGACATCATATTTTGGTGATCATAAATTTGTCCATCATAAATGTTGTTAAGACTGTAGATTGGATCGATATATTGGGTTAGTGGTATATGGAAATATGTACAAATGGCAATGACATGATGACATAGGAGACGAGTAGCTTGGAAGTGACCACAATCACACCACCATTCATTTAGCCTGACATTGAACGAAATTGGATGTGGGCGATATTGGTGAGGTGTTGAAATTTCTTGAACATCAAATTCAGAATTTTCACGATTGTATCGATGAGCATGAAAAAATGTGGATTATTGTTGATTTTTTCAAATAATGTCGCTGATTTCTTTAGGATATTGGTGGCCTGCTTGTAGCATGTAGTATGCTTTTAATCCTCGTTCAACAAACCATGATTGCGTCCTCTCAAATGTTGTTTTGATAAGAGCACAAATTGGTAATGAACGTGCTCCCTTTAAAACGGACTTCATGTACTCAACAAGATTAGTGGTCATATGTCCATATCTTCTCCCTTCATCAAAAGCTTGAGACCATTTTCTTAATGGAATTTTATCTATCCAAGCAACTTGTTGGGGGTATTGGTCTCTCATTGTAGTAAGCTTTGTCGTCACAGTGGGTTGCTTGACCTCGTAAGCTGTAGGCATGTAATAAATTAAAAAATTGAAGAATGTTGTTAACAAAATTTAAATTGTAAATTGGTAGTAAAATTTAGTGTAGTAGTACCTAAATTGATTATTTGTTTCTTGAGTTCCTGATTTTTGAATTTGTTGTTGAAGTTGGAGGGATGACATATGTAATAAACAGAGTTCAAACCATCTTCTTGTCAACAAACTTCTTCTGATCTTAAGACCGATAGGACACCCTTTCCTCTGTTAGTGATTATGCAAATATTTTGTTGAGGGCAAACATGTTGTTGAAGTAGTTGAAAGAACTATATCATGGCCTCCTTTGTCTCACATTCTACAATGGCAAATGCCAATGGAAAAAGATTTCTATTTCCTTCCTGAGCGATGGCGGTGAGCAAAGTTCCATGATATTTGCCCGTTAGAAAGGTTTCATCCACTTGGAGAATGGGTTTACAATATTTGAATCCTTGTATGCAAGAACCGAAAGACTAGAAAATTCTTTCCATAATGTAGCAATTAGTGTTAGTTTGTCCATCAATCTCCACTAGAGAACTAATGCATTGCAAAATTGTACTAGGATTTGCCTCCTTCACCACATGTAACCACTTGGGCAGATGGTTATAAGAATCTTCCCAATCACCAAACTCCATAGCAAGAGCCTTTTTGTTTCACGATCCAAGCTTTTCTGTATGACACAAAATATCTGAATCGAGCTTTAATATCTGCAATCAAACTCTTGATGGGAATGGAGGGGTTTGTCCTGACAGAATTTGATACGAATGTGATTACTATCAAGATTTGTATGATCTTGAGATAGTATGTTTGAGAAACACGTATGTTGTCCGTCGATATTCTTGATTTCCCAATGTTGACGGATTTTGCTATAGGCTGCCTCAAACACCATTGACAACTGTTGTGGTATTCCAAACATCGTATAACATAAATGTTAGGCTTGGATTCAACAACGTTGTATTTGTATTCGTTGTTGATGTGATATTGTTTGATTGCAGAAACAGTTTCCTCCTTTGATTGGAACTGCATACTCTCATGCAGGTCTGGAATGACATGTTAAGATGATTGTGTGATGTGGTCGTCGTCATTGTGTTCATCGGCAACTATGTTATCCAATTCATCATCTGCGCTGAATTCATCAACATTATCTAAGATCAAAGTTTGTTCGTCCATGATTTGCGATGATGAAGATGTGTTAAAGTTCCACACTGCCATTACGAATTAGTGGTTGTGACACGAGAAATAAAAAAATTGTATAAATAGATCATATTGAAAATATTTGAAGTAGCAGGAAGTGTGTTGAATATGAATGCGAGCAATGAGTAGTATATATAATGACATAAATTTGTCTTGGTGCATATGAAAGTAAATAGACATTTAGGCAAGTACTACGACTCATTCACAAAGTTAACTAAATATAGGGTTGATGCATGCATTGATTGATATTACGGAGACAGTCATGACCTTTCTCTTCATTCAGTAAATGACATTTCTCTTATTCAATAAATTATATTGTAAAAATTATTGAATAAACTTAATTCATGTATAAAAATATTAAACACTATATATTATATTTATTTATAATAAAAATCTTAAATAATTAATTATATACTATTTAGATGACATGAAATACTTCTACAATTTTTATTTATTTATTTCTATTAAATAACTTAATTATTTGAATTTATTTACATTTAGAAAGCTATTTTAATAAATAAAAATGATTTAAATTAATTAAAAAATAAAAAAAGTGAAATTGTGAGAGTACACGACATTTCGGATTGACTAATAAAAAAATATTAACATTATCGAGATTACCTAATCCGTAACATTCTTTTGGATCCATATATGACTTCTGGATTGCATGTTTCGAAGAACTACTGCACTATTCTTTTCCGGATTTTTCACTCGGAAAATATGAAAGCCCTAACAAAACCCCACACCTTACCACTGAACGGTGAACCACCTTGCCTTTATTCCAAATCCTTTAAACCTTCACTACTCCAACACTCAACAAGTTGGTGACGAAGGACGACGAGGTAATGAACAAGATGATGAGCCCTGGATGAGAGCAGGTGGGAATCAAAAGGGTAGAGTGGACATTCAAAAACTAGGGGCTGCAGGAGAAACAAATGGGGTGCAGGAAGTAGTAGCCCCAATCCAATTACAAGCTTCCCCTACCATTTTCTACAAAACCAACAACAATATATGCATTCATCTAATCAGCCACTTTACACACAAAGTAACTTTCAATAACAAGTTGTTGATTTTGATTAGGATTTAGGATTATTTAATTTTTTTAATTATTTTTAAAAAATATGAGGTAAATTTATTTCCGAATAGTTCAGATGATATTTAATCCTTCCATGTTAAGATAAATTCCCTTTCGCTCATCTAAATTTAAAATTCATCTTTTTAACATCTATAATTTCAAAATATATTTTAATTCCTCTGTTCGAAACTCTTCCATCTATATGTCGTCAAAATGGATATTTAATAAAAAAAACCAAATATATGAGACGATACATAATCAAAATAATGTAAAAGGTTAATAGGTAAATAATTTATAATTCGTTAATCATCTACGTGAAAATTTTCAAATATATATATATATATATATATATATATATATATATATATATATATATATATATATATATATATATATATATATATATATATATATATATATATATATATATATATATATATATATATATATATATATATTTGTGATATTCTTTGTTAATACAATTATGTCTTTTGATGGAGACGAGGCATCAAGACTATTCATTTTCAAAAGACAAACACTGTGGTATACAATAGTAGTTGAAAAATAATATAATAAATTTGAAAGCTCAGCTTAAACTTATTAAGCTTAATTTGATATATTTTATAATAATTGTTTAATATATATTGGTATATATTATATTAATTTTAAAAAATAGGAATTGTAAAATATAGCATTTTAAAATATAAATTTTGTATGCACAAAATGTATGTTTATAAGTATAAATTTTTATAAAAAGAAAGCCACAAATATTTTTAGATATTATTCTTGCACTTGTACTTATATCTATTAAAATAATTTTTTAAGACAAGATATTATATATATATATATATATATATATATATATATATATATATATATATATATATATATATATATATATATATATATAAAAGAAACATTTTAATTAACAAATTACAACAATTTAATTTCACTGAAAAAACATATATATTATACATCAAGATATTCAACAAACAAAATGTCAATTGATGTTTTATGAAAGAGATGTATTATGTCTGCCTCATCAAAGCTTAACATACAATCCAAATATGTACTTAGATTTGTGAACAATTTATTAATGACGAATCGCAATAAGTTCTCTTACAACCCAAGCCTCCACATCTTTACATGTTAGGATATCTTCAATTTCTCACAACCTAGTAGCTTAAACTATAACTAGACCATCATTGAAACAAGAAATCCAAATTACTATATACATGTCAATACTATAATACACAAATCAAACCATGATGCATGTATTATCTTAGATTTTTGACCAAAGAATATATAAGTTTTTATCATTCTCAATAATTATTTCCATACAACATAATTCACTAAAAAAAATCATAAATCAATTAAACATATAAACTAATAGCCATTTTCCATCTATAACAATCATTCAAACACAATTTATTAAAAAAACCCAAGAGAAAAGAGAAAGCAAAAAACTGTTTGAAAAAGAAAATTAACTTGAGCAAAAACCACTTTGATAAATAGGTTTAATACCTCTTTTGGTCCCTCGAAAAGGGGGGAATGTTTAAGTGCATCCTAATTTTTTAAAAAGTTAAATGTGATCTCAACTTGTGAAAAAAGTGTTCAATTAAATTCATTTTGGTCACGGCGTTAATTTTTTAACAGTCCAGCTGTCAGCGTGAACTGAACTGTGCAACGTGTCTATTCAGGGTGACTACGTGGTTGTCTAAGGGTAAAGATGTGAATATTACTAAAGATGTGAATTCGCGGCTTAAGCTTCCTTCTCCTCGTCCTTCTCTTGTTTTCGTTTGAGTTTAGGAGTTTCCTATTTTTTTTGCATAAGGACGCAGGTCTGGGTGCGAACGGTGATGACAGGTGAAGATGGTGGTGACGCGTGCTGAGGAAGACTGACGCGGCAACGGAGTTAATCTTCCGATTTGGCATATTTGGGTTCTGAAATTTGAAATTTTGGGGATTCTGATTCTTGCGTTTTAGGGTGGGAAATTAAGATTCTCTGATGTAATTGGAATTACAAAATGATTGAAATTAGGGTTTCTGATCTTGTTTTTTGAGTTTAGCGATGATGGAGTTTTCATTTTTGATTTGGGGGTGGTTCTGTTTTCACGATTTGAGTTTTTTGGGTTTCACGTTGGAGGGTGTTTTTGTTTCGTTTAAGGTTATGGTGGTTGTTGGTGGTTGCGCGGTGGAGCCGCCAGGGTTGCGGTGGTTGACCGTGGAGTCAGACAGCCATGTTCTCTATAATAATATTCACATCTTTACCCTCAGACAGCCACATATTCACCCTGAACAAACACGTTGCATAGTTCAGTTCACGCTAGTAGCTGGACTGTTAAAAAATTAACGCCATGATCAAAAAAGATTTAATTGAACATTTTTTTCACAAGTTAGGACACATTTAACTTTTTAAAAAAAGTAGGACGCACTTGAACATTCTCCCCTTTTCGAGGGACCAAAAGAGGTATTAAGCCTAATAAATACAAGTTCCATAAAATGAGGAGAAAAAGAGAAAAAATGTTTCAAAAAAATTAACTTGGCAAAAGTCACTTTAACAAATACAAGTCCCACATAAAAGACAAAGAAAAGAAAATGTTTGAAAAAAAATTAACTTGAGCAAAAGCCACTTTAACAAAAAGTATGAGAAAAATCCACTTTAACAAATTCAAGTTCCAAAAAATTCAAAATTGTCAATACAATTTATAATTTGTTGAATCATCATTCTTGTAATTGACTTTGACCCTACCTTTCATTTCTCTTTTCTTCCTTTTTCTCCCTTTTTTATCTAGTTTTTTCTTTCTCTTTTTTCTCCCTACCTTCTTTATAATGACATCTCTTCGTACTTCATCTCTTTTATAATCTAATTGCACATCATAGTAGCCGAAGAGCTGGTGAGCATTTATATCCGATCAAATTTTCAAATAGAGTAAGTTTATATTTATAGATTCCTTCTTTACTTACTTTATCAAATGATTTTCTCATCAATCTTGATGAGGTTAGTTGAGAAAAGTGATTCTCTCAACTTCTTTTACCATATACTGAAATTTGATTATATTGGATACCTTACTCTAGATTCCTAGATTTTGAGTTGGTTTGTGCTTGATCTAAAGACTTAATTATAATAAAGTATTACAAGTAAGAGAAGCTATTATGTTTTTTTTATAAAACCTTAGCATAGATGACTTGTATGCGAAGGTAACTTGGTTACCACATTTTGGTTTTTATGCAAGGACTATCATTTGTTGAAAATTTGTGTTAATGTTTGGACTTAGTGTTCTCGAGTTTTGTTTTATGGATTATTGTTTAAAATGTTTTGATTTAGACCAAAATAGGTTTGAAATGAGTAAACAATGATGCTTTAACAAATTATAGTTTGAGTTAATCATCTAAGTTGTTTAAAAGTTTTATTATTAAAATACTTTTTATTTCTACTACTTCCAATAGTACCACATCACTTATGAGTCGAGGCCTAAGGTAGTTTAAATATTTCTTCCTCTTTCCACCCTCTAAGACGCCTCTTAAGGAAAAATTGTAACGGAACACAAGCTTCAAAGCAGATAATACCTTGGATGAGGGGTGATTGACCCTAACGATGTCACTCGGCGGACTTGAGATTGAAACATTGGAGTCCACCATGGGACCAATAACAAGGTTCTAAGATGAAACATCGGTTCCCTTAAGCTCTCCATTGGGGATGAACCCTCATGCCCATTAGACCTCGACTGGGGGGGCTTATGTTCCTACCACACTCAAGAGTCTTACATCACTTAGGTGATAGAATCGCTGCAACGGAACTATTAGCGTGGAACAAACCAAGAGGGGGGGTGAATTGGTTATATACTTTTATTTTGCCTTTTATTATTTTTCTCTTAATTTTTCTTACTGAGCAGATAATTAAATATAAATGACAGAGTAAGGGAAAGAGAAAAATTGCACAGGTGATTTTATCCTGGTTCAGATCACTCGGATCCTACGTCCAGTCGCTTATCTCAAACAAGATAAACCTTTTTCACTAACACAAAACAATTACAAATATTAATCACAAAGAAAAACAATTTGTAAGAGTTTAGAAATACCACCTCTCTTGAAACCACAAGAGATGAACTTACATTTCCTTTGAATCTTCACAAAGGATGACCACCTCCTCCGAATGCTTCACGAAGGATGATTCTCTTCCAGGCACTTCCTTGGATACACCAAGGATGAACAAGCTATTCCTCTGTCACCGCAATAGCACTTCAGAACTTTGCAGACAAGAGTTTCCTTAGCTTCAACAATCTCACAAAGTTCTCAAAGAGTTCAGAGATCTTTAGCACAAGGGAAGAGTTATTTTTGAGATAAAGAGTGAGCCATTTTATAGACTCAGCCTAATACCCTTCCATTCTTCGAAAACGGGCCATCTAACGCATTTAATCGATTAACATAAATATTAATCGATTAATAATAAGTACAACAGCTAGTTTTTCAAATCTGAAACCCCCAACAGCTAGTTTCTCAAATCTGAAACCCCCAACGGCTAGTGTTAATTGATTATTCTCAGGAATGATCGATTAACTAATCGATTATTATTAGCTTTAATCGATTATTACAGGGGCAATTGAGTTTTCAGTGTCAGCCTCGTTTTAATCGATTAAAACTGGGTTTAATCGATTAAAACAGCTTGTGGATGATTCTCAACAGTAAATAAATCAAATATAAATTACAAGAATCAACCCTAATACATATAAGAGCACTATTACATCAACTTTGATTATTATAAAAGCTTTATAAACTACAGAGATCTTCAATCTGCCTTTATGGATCTTGACTTGTGCAAATTTGTTCATCATCAAAACTTCATCTTTGATTTTTGCTAACATTCTCCCCTTTTTTGATGATGATCAAAAACTCCTTTGATTTAAAGCTTTTAGTAATAATCTGGATAAAACACAACTTATGGAAGAAAAAGTGCATTAGTGAAAAAACACAAATAAGCAAATAAGCTTTAAACATTTTCTCCCCCTTTTTGATCATAATTAAAAAGTTGTGTTTGATGTTCTCCCCCTAAGATAATTCTCCCCCTTAATAAAAGCATATATGCATATGAGCTAAAAATGTTTCAAATTTAAAGATTCATTCAAACATACACAATAGGATATTTAAAGCAAATAATTTTAGGATAAAGAACTTATAAAACATTGTTTAAACATACATTGAACTATATAAGATAGGAATTTTAAAGCATACAAAAATATGGCTAGTTTTTCAAAATTGCAAAACTGGAGCGCATTTAATCGATTAAATTGGATTTTAATCGATTACGTAATCGATTAATACTTGGATTAATCGATTAAACCATTCGTAAATGTATGGATAACGCTTTTAATCGATTGACACGCAGATTAAACACGTGAAGCAACAAAAAGTGCAATATTGAGTCCAAGAATGCCTATTTTACTATTTCTAATATGCCTAGATCTCTTCTAAGCTCAAAAAATCTATCCTTAGGCAATGCTTTGGTGAAAATGTCCGCTAATTGATGCTTAGAATCTATGAATTCCATTTCACAATCACCTTTTTGGACATGGTCTCTAATGAAGTGATGCCTAATTTCTATATGCTTGGTTCTAGAATGCAGGATAGGATTTTTGGTAAGTTTTATAGCACTTGTGTTATCACACTTAAGCGGAATATGATCTAAATGAATATCATAGTCTTCTAATTGTTGTTTCATCCATAAGATTTGTGCACAACAACTACCCGCAGCAATGTATTCAGCTTCAGTAGTTGATAAGGCTACACAGGCTTGTTTCTTAGAGTGCCAAGAGACTAAGGAACTACCTAAAAAGTGACAGGTTCCACTAGTGCTTTTCCGATCTATCTTACAACCTCCATAATCAGCATCAGAAAATCCTACAAGACTAGGCTCAGCTCCTGAAGGATACCATAAACCAAAGGATGTTGTCCCCTTAAGGTATTTAAGGATGTGTTTTACTGCAGTAAGATGAGACTCTCTAGGGCTTGACTGATACCTAGCACACACACATACATTTTGCATGATATCAGGTCTACTAGCAGTAAGATATAATAGAGAGCCAATCATACCTCTGTATTTGGTCTGACTTACCTCTGTACCTGTCTCATCTTTGTCTAAGTAGCAGGATGTTCCCATGGGAGTTGATGCTTCTTTAGCATTGTCCATCTCAAACTTCTTAAGGATTTCCCTACAATACTTGCTTTGAGATATAAAGGTTCATTTCTCCATTTGTTTGATTTGAAGTCCGAGGAAGAAAGTAAGTTCTCCCATCATTGACATCTCAAATTCTCCCTACATGGACTTAGCAAAATTCTCGCAAAGAGTTGCGTTAGATGAACCAAAAATAATATCATCTACGTATACTTGAACAATTAGAAAATGTTTTCCAATTCTTTTAATAAATAAAGTTGAATCAATTTTTCCTCTGTTGAAACCATTTTCTACAAGAAAATTGCTAAGACGTTCATACCAAGATCTAGGTGCTTGTTTTAAGCCATATAGTGCTTTCTTTAATTTGTAGATGTGATTTGGGTTTTTAAAGTCCTCAAAACCAGGTGGTTGTTCAACAAATACATCTTCTTTGATATAACCGTTTAGAAAAGCACTTTTAACATCAATTTGAAATAATTTAAATTTCATTATAGAAGCATAAGCAAGAAGTAGGCGTATTGCCTCTAACCTGGCAACTGGAGCGTATGTCTCATCATAATCTATACCTTCTTCTTGACTATATCCTTTTGCCACAAGCCTAGCTTTATTCTTGGTGATGTTTCCTTCTTCATCCAGTTTGTTTCTGAACACCCACTTTGTTCCAATTACTTGATGAGTGTTTTTTCTGGGAATTAATTCCCACACTTGATTTCTTTCAAACTAGTTGAGTTCTTCTTGCATTGCGATACACCATTTTTCATCTTGAAGGGCTTCTTTAATATTCTTTGGTTCAATCTGTGACACAAAAGCAACATTCATACAATAATTTACAATAGTACTTCTTGTGTTTACCCCTTGTGTGATATCGCCAATTATGTTGTCCAAAGATAATCCTCTAGGTTGTCGCCATATTTTATTTAAATCTTCATCTTGAGGATTGTCATGATTCTTCTCTTCATCTGTTTCCTTTGATGAATCTTCACTTGTTCCTGCATCAGATTCTTCTGACTCAAGAGGTTTTGCCTCAAGGTCTACAATTTCATCAAAAGTAACATGTATGGATTCCTCTATTGTGAGTGTGTTCCTATTAAAAATTCTATATGCTTTGCTTGTTAAAGAATAACCAAGAAAAATTCCTTCATCAGCTTTTGAATCAAATTTTCCCAGATTTAGTTTTCCATTGTTTAAAACATAGCATTTGCATCCAAAAAATTTTAAATGGGAAACATTTGGTTTTCTATTTTTGAAAAGCTCGTAAGGAGTACGTTTTAAAATAGGTCGAATTATCATTCTATTTAAAACATAGCAAGCAGTACTCACAACATCAGCCCAAAATTGTTTAGGAACATTATTTTCATTTAACATAGTACGAGCAAGTTCCTCTAAGGTTCTATTCTTTCTTTCAACAACTTCATTTTGTTGGGGAGTTCTAGGTGAGGAAAATTTATGACAAATACCATGTTCTTCACAAAAACTTTCAAATAATTTGTTTTGAAATTCACCACCATGGTCACTTCTAATAGCTTTTATTCTTAGATCCTTTTCATTTTGAACTAAAATAGCAAACTTTTTAAATTCTTTAAAAGCTTCACTCTTAAGAGTGAGAAAGAAAATCCAAGTGTATCTTGAAAAATCATCAACAATAACCAAAGCATAATAGTTTCCACCAAAACTTTTTATCCTTGAAGAACCAAATAAATCCATATGTAAAAGTTCCAAAGGTTTTAAAGTAGAAACAATATTTTTTCAATGAAAGGAATCTTTAACTTGTTTACCCTTTTGACATGCATCACACAATTTATCTTTTACAAACTTTAATTTAGGTAAACCAATTACTAGATCTCTAGATATAAGTTTGTTTAATTGTTGCATATGTATATGAGCAGTACGCCTATGCCACAACCATGGGTTTTCCTCTTTAACAACTAAACATGAAATATTTTTATTTGATGCATTTTCTAAGTCAATTAAATAAATATTATTATGTCTGACTCCTTTTAATGCAATTTCAGAAGAATCATTCTTAAAAATAGTGCAAGAATTCTTCTCAAAGGTTACCTTGAATCCTTTGTCGCACAGTTGACTTATGCTAATTAAGTTATGCCTTAGTCCTTCTACATATAGCACGTCTTTGATCATCAAGGTGTCTTTGCTTCCTATATCCCCTTTTCCAAGAATTCTTCCTTTATTGTTGTCACCATAGGTAACAAAGCCTTGTTCCTTTTCTTTAAAATATGTGAACTTCGTCTTGTCTCCTGTCATGTGTTTTGAGCAACCACTATCGAGACACCACATGACTTTTCTTGATTTCTGTAATACCTGCAAAAGAAAGGAACAAACAAGCTATTTTAGGTACCCAACTTCTTTGTATGGGTCCTTTTGGGTTAGATTCAAATTATTTAGCAACCCAAACATATCTACCACTTGGAACACCATAATGCTTAATTTTACATTTATTTGAAGTATGACCCTTTTTCATACAATAAAAGCATGATACCAAGTTTGTGTTCCTATAAGTTGTTCCTTTTTCTACCCATGTTCTACGGGTTCTATTATTATGATTATTTTTAATTTTAGGAACATACTTATTTTTAACAACCTTATTTTCATTATTTTTACTACATTCTCCTAAGGTTGTGTTTTCATAAGAATATTTGAATTTTATGCAAGATCCACATTCATTATTAGCAATATATTTTTCTTTTTCATAATATAAAACTTTACTTTTCAAATTTCTGATTTCTTCTGCTTGATATAAAAATTTATTTTTCAAACTTCTGTTTTCTTGAGACAAATTTGTAAATTCGGTTTTCAAAGCATCATTAATTTTAGAGAGATTTTCAAAAATAAGCTTTAAATTTTCATTTTCTTCAAGAAGGTTGTCAAATTCAGATTTTAAATATTTAAAATCCTTTTTCAGCTTTTTATGAGAAATATCTAATTTTTCAGATTCAATTAATAATGCAGCATATGTTTCATGCATTTCATCTTCATCAATGTGACTATCATTATCAGAATAGTGTGAGCTACTTACTTGGCTGACATTATCATCATCTGCCATCAAACAGATGTTTGCTTCTTCATCTGAGTCGCTTGAATCTGAAATGGTCTCATTGTCGTCTTCCCAGGCAATGTAGGCCTTCTTTTTCTTGAAGAATCTTTTCTCCTTTTTGTCTTCACCCTTCTTTTGATTTGGGCAGTCTGCTTTTAGATGCCCCTTTTCTCCACAGCTGTAGCATCGGTAATTTGAGGAAGATACTTGATTATCTTTCTTTTCGTATCTAAATCTTCCTTTACCTTTAGACTTCATGAACCTGTTTAATCTTTTGATCGCAAGACTTAAATTTTCCTCTTCGTCTTAGTCTTCATCTTCTGATTTGCCTTTGCTTCTTTCAACCTCCAACTTTAATGTCAAACTTTTCTTGTTGTTTTTGGCTTTTGCTTCTTCTTCATCAAGTCTTCCAAGATCTAGTTCATGTTCCCTCAACTTTCCAAAGAGTGCCGCCATAGTCATGGTGTTGAGGTTTTGTGACTCCGAGATTGCAGTCACCTTTGGTTGCCACGACCTGTCTAAAGACTTCAAGATTTTAATGTTAAGTTCATCGGTATCAAATGACTTACCTAGTCCAATGAGATGATTGACAATGTTGGTGAAGCGTTTTTGAACGTCTGAAATTGTTTCTCCTTGCTTCATCCGGAACATTTCATACTCTTGGATTAAGGAGTTCTTTCTTGCCCTCTTTACATCATCTGTTCCTTCATGCGTCACTCTGAGTACGTCCCACATTTCTTGAGCAGTTTTGCAGACAAAGACCCTGTAGAACTCATCAACAGTCAATGCTGATGCAATGATATTCCGAGCTTTTACATCATTCTGAAATTTTTTCTTTTCTTCAATGGTCCATTGACCACGGGGCTTTGGTTCCTATGTATTGTTAGTAGGAACAGAAGAGTCAGACGCAATAACATCCCAAATTTCACAATCAATAGATTCAATAAATATTTGCATTCTTACCTTCCAGAATGCATAGTTCTCACCTGTGAATAGTGGGGGTCTATTGATTGATGCACCCTCTGCAAAGGTTTGATGTGATCCTGTCATTTGAATGACTATCAAAGCAAGCTCTGATACCAATTGATAGAATCGCTGCAACGGAATTATTAGCGTGGAACAAACCAAGAGGGGGGTGAATTGGTTATATACTTTTATTTTGCCTTTTATTATTTTTCTCTTAATTTTTCTTACTGAGCAGATAATTAAATATAAATGACAGAGTAAGGGAAAGAGAAAAATTGCACAGGTGATTTTATCCTGGTTCAGATCACTCGGATCCTACGTCCAGTCGCTTATCTCAAACAAGATAAACCTTTTTCACTAACACAAAACAATTACATATATTAATCACAAAGAAAAATAATTTGTAAGAGTTTAGAAATACCACCTCTCTTGAAACCACAAGAGATGAACTTACATTTCCTTTTAATCTTCACAAATGATGACCACCTCCTCCGAATGCTTCACGAAGGATGATTCTCTTCCAGGCACTTCCTTGGATACACCAAGGATGAACAAGCTATTCCTCTGTCACCGCAATAGCACTTCAGAACTTTGCAGACAAGAGTTTCCTTAGCTTCAACAATCTCACAAAGTTCTCAAAGAGTTCAGAGATCTTTAGCACAAGGGAAGAGTTATTTTTGAGATAAAGAGTGAGCCATTTTATAGACTCAGCCTAATACCCTTCCATTCTTCGAAAACGAGTCATCTAACGCATTTAATCGATTAACATAAATATTAATCGATTAATAATGAGTACAACGGCTAGTTTTTCAAATTTGAAACCCCCAACGGCTAGTGTTAATTGATTATTCTCAGGAATGATCGATTAACTAATCGATTATTATTAGCTTTAATCGATTATTACAGGGGCAATTGGGTTTTCAGTGTCAGCCTCGTTTTAATCGATTAAAACTGGGTTTAATCGATTAAAACAGCTTGTGGATGATTCTCAACAGTAAATAAATCAAATATAAATTACAAGAATCAACCCTAATACATATAAGAGCACTATTACATCAACTTTGATTATTATAAAAGCTTTATAAACTACAGAGATCTTCAATCTGCCTTTATGGATCTTGACTTGTGCAAATCTGTTCATCATCAAAACTTCATCTTTGAATTTTGCTAACATTAGGAGTTGAGGTCTAAAGGAAGTTTAAATACCCCTTCTTCCTTTAACCCTCCGAGACGTCTTTTAAGGACAAAACACCAGCCCAACAAATATTCTAAGTGATGTGGCCTAATAAGGTCCATGAAGCATTGTTGACCTAAAGTGATTACATAATGTTTTAAGATATATTTGTTGGCATAAATATTCATATTTTAATAGAGTATAAGACCAAATCTCAGTAGTTTAAGCACGTTATGATATTTTTTAATACCATTTATCTACATATTATTTGGTTAATCAGGTAAGGTATCACATTATTATGATTATTGTGTTGATTATGATATATATGGTAAGCTATTATTTTTATTGATATTATTTGATATCATCTTGGTATTATCTATTTTTATCACATAAGTCATATATGGCTTAAAAATCCTATGAAGACATATGGTATTTCACCAGGAAATACACATTCTCTCATATTTTCTCTATTATTCATAAAGAATCAAACTCTTATTGACTTTAGCATCAGAGAGTCTTCTGTAGATAGATCTTCCCATGTGTTTCAATCCTTGGGAGCATACATCAAGATTTTCCAATCCAATCAGATCTTTCCATCTGTCTGAAGTTTCACGCTCTAGATCCCGGTAAGAACACTTTTCAAATTATTATTCAAATTTTGGTTTAATTATGCTATTAAGACGAATTTCTCTAATATGTTCACTTAAGTTAAGGATTTTTGCTTAATAAAAAATAGAGCAAAGACTCGTGCCTTACTCATCTATTTTTGTTCAAGTGAAAATAGAGTTGAAAGTAACCTTGTTTTTTTATCTTATTTTTGTCCAAGTAAAAGATTTTGTTTTGTTTAAGCAAAAACAACACTACAATTCAACCTAGTTTTTGTTGAGTTTCATGCTCAAGCTAAAAAAATCTTATATTCTTTTGATATCTTTAACTCAAAGAATATGAATGTTTTTATATATGCAAAATGAATATTAAAATGTTTATTTGATTGATTTGTGGTTTTATTTGGAATAGTTATATTATATTACGATGCATATTGAGACTCGTGGAACTTATATTTAAAGTCATACATTTGGATAATATAAAACTATTGTTTAATTTTTTTTTATTTGTAGGTGTGAACATATATATATGTGTGTGTATTTGTATCTTTGTTTACATCAAACTCATACTATTATATTAAAAACTATAAGAAATTAACTTTACTTATTCATAACATTCAAAATTTAGGCTAATAAGTTATATACCTTAACTTGTATAATCTAGTCACTAAATCAACGTCTTATAGAGAGTTCAATTCAAAATATTCTAAAACAAATAATCTATTAACACAAGCTCAAATAACATTTAATTTAAAAAGAAAAAAAAACACTATCATGCATAGAAACCAAAATCTTGTAATTAATTCACTCTCACATTGAAATTATCTATTCTAAAGTTTTATTGAAAACATAAATAACTTTACTTATAATTCTTTATTTCTAGCTCAAAGTAAAACAACTTAACATCTAAATACTAGAACAAGTATATGAATATAACCAAATTTTAGTATAAACTTAAATGTATTGGATGATCACTTTTCTTAATTAACCCCTATAAATATTGTTGACAAATTCATAAAATAAAGAAAAAAATAGAATAAAGAGAAATTTATTCTTTTTGAGAGTTTGATTAATTACAAAAGATCTCTAACTTTTAAGTTACTATAAGATATAATGCGATTCTAGAAAACATGTAGATGAGAAGAGATAGATTATGGAGGACTTAGAGAAATAAAAGAAAATAAGTAAAAGAGAATATATAATAGACTTCAAACAACCAATGTTGGTCTGATTTTTAATTTGAATTTGGTTTATAAATTCGTAAATGATTTATGTATTATGGTCAACAATTTGTAGAAAAATTACAAAAGTAGACATGCAAACGATGCATGGAAACCCTTATGAACCATTATATATCCTTAAAAATGGTTAACTACAATTGCAAAATAATACACAAAATAAAACGCAGTCTAGATTAAAATAGTTTCTTCAAAAAGAATATTTTTTTTAAAAGTACTTTACAAAATGTCAAATGCAAATCTCATATAAACACATGAGAAAAACATTTGCATCTTCACAAAAACAAAAGGTCAAAATTTAGGAATAAGCAAATCATAAACAAACCTATGTGAAAAAAAGAGAGTAGAATTTCTGGTAGGCCAAGCTTGTGTTGTATATGGGTTGAGTTTGTCTTCACGTTTATCCTGTCAACTTGTCTCTTACTGAGCTTGCTACTTGTCTCTTGTCGAATTTGCATCTTTGTTGATCTTGTCTCTTGCCGAGCTTGTTGCTTGTTCATTAAAAGATATTTTACATCTCCACAATTTTGTTTCATGAGGTTGTCTCCTTCTGTCTCAGAGTTTCTTCATCAAGCTTACTACTTGTATCTTATCAAGCTTGTGTTAATATTTCTCTTAGTGAACTTGTATTCATGATTAACGTTTAGGTTAAAGTGAAAAACTTAACTGGATTGCGAGTGACCAAACTCTTGGGTTGGTAGATGATAAAATCTCGATAAAAAAACAATATTTTGTTTACATTTCTTATTGGCATGTCCAAATTATATAAAGTCATTATACAAAATGTATGGTAGAATATCTGAGTCGAGCGGTTGTCAACAATAAACCGAACGAGCGACTGAATGATCGCTTTTACCCGGACGGCTACCAATAGTAAACAGGCCAGATATTAACGAGTACTCAAACGATCACTTCCGAACGATCGTCAACCTCCTAGACAGAACGATCGTGATATCATAGAAGATAATGCTAGCGAGACGATCGTCATATCGTACGCTCGTCAATGTCGGCCCTAACATCGATCGTCTTAATAACGATTGTCCGTTACTTAAACCAAACTATCAGCATGGGTCAAATCAACCCAGTCAAGCTAAGAGTCAACAGGCGCTCGGTCAGCTTTATTCAGACTGGATCACTTAACCTGGATAAACTAAGGAATAAGTGGTTAGAAATATCTGGCCATGATAGCACAAATCACGGAACTAACTAACCCAATATCATAGATGAAAAGCACGACCAAGCGGTTGAGTTTTCCAACTAACCGGATTTTTAGGTAAACGGTTTATCTTACTTTTAGGTTAAATACGAAAAACCAGAAAAGAAACGGGTACGTTTTTGATAATTCAGGAAGAAGAGAGAAAAGATTGATTTTATTATTGAACCAAAAAGGTTCGGTCATTCCTTTTTCTGACTTGAGCGTCGGAGTGCCTTCGCAGGTGCCCACTCTATTCTCCCCGAAGAGCCCTGTGCAAGAGGAAGCTATAAGGATAACTGCATTTCGAGAAGGTTAAGATGTCATTCATCAGGTTCGCATCTCGATCCCAACAATTATACCGAAACATTTTGGCGTCCACCGTGGGGCCGAATGGCATCCCACTGAAACTGCAAGGAACTAAGACAAATGTTCAATCTCTACATCACTGCTTCGGATCAACACTGGGAATTTTCAGTAAGGCAAAAACTACACCAAAGAAGTCGTCATCTCTACTTGAAGTTTTATTAAGATAAGTATTTTTTATTTTTGAAAATAAAATAATAAAAACCTACCCGTAAATGAACTGGGATCATTACAATCACTTTTTTCATTATATCATTATAAAAGGTATATAATAATATATATAAAAAGTAAAATAGATCACTATAATAATATATTTACTTGACGTTGGGTTCAAAAACTCAATGATTTCTATGGCTCCATTGCCGTCTGCATTAACCTTGTTTATAATATAGGAAAACTCTTTTCCTGTAAGATTCTGATCCAGTGATCTCCATCATCCACTTCATGATGCTTCTCAGCATTTCAAGTCACCATGGTACCTCCTCGGTGACCAAAACAGAGCTCATAAGGAAAGTCAATCTGTAGTTTGAGGAAAGACCTTGGATGCCCTTATCAGTCGCATCCCCGTTGCCTATGGAGAAGACGGTTGTCACCCAGAGACAAACCCTTTCGGCGCCTCCAAGTCCGTCGCATTGTCCGGCCCAGCCTCCGCGTCTTCCGCAGCGCTCACGGCATCCACGCGCCGTTCGGTTCTACCTCCACATCGTCCAACCCAATTTCTATTCCCCAAACGTCAAACTCCAGACACCACTGCTTAATCACCAACATCATCGACAACTTAGTGTTGGCGAGTGAATCTCTGAACAGATGATTACTTCTCTGTTGTGGAGGTTTTCATCCGATCTCTCCTCTATATGGCCTCCGTCGGCCTTGCCGCAATCCGCCATCGTCGTCAACCAGGACACCCTCAAACACCGTCCACAGGCCCTCATCGAGGGCGCCAGAGAAAGCTGGACCTACGCTATCTTTAGGCGGTCCTCATGCGACTATTCTGGCTCCACGCCCGCCGCGCCGTCTGGTCCAGCCTCACGTCACTCGCCACACCGTCCAGTACAGTCTCTGTGTCATCCGTCGCGCCCAGGTTTGCGTCTTCGCCAATAACCACGGTTTCCGCATTTACAACGGCAACCCCTACGACGAGCAATTCCGCCGCGGGTGTCGCACTCAACTTCTGTGACAGTGATTCACGAAATCATTTCTCACGCCTCTTGTGCAAACTCGATGTCACCGTCATCCACTGTGAACGCGGCAACTAACACCTCCATCACCTTGGCCTGAACCCTATTTTTAAGGGTTAGATACCCAGGCCTTCATCAATTAACCAAGTAGTCGCCGTCGTGAGAGGCGGCAAGCCCACCCTCATCGTCAATAGCTCCTTGGGAAGCTACACTCCACCATCGCCACCCTTCCTGATTACTAGATGCGTCGCCAACCGTCGTAGATACGTGGGGGTCCGCTATCACGAGCCCCTGGCCGATATTCTCCATTTGGTTTCTTTTCTCCCTGCTCCGTATCAGATGATAAATCATGAAGGCCGCAATGGAATGCACTCAGGCCACCTACTACATCACCAGCAACTTCTCCATTGTCGTTTCAAGGCTGGCTGTTTCCAACACCGACTACATGCTCAGGCCACCTACTACATCACCAGCAGCTTCTCCATTGTCGTTTCAAGGCTGGCTTTTTCCAACACCGACTACATGCTCGATCAAGTGCCAACTCATCGTCGATGCCAGTTACGGCAACACCATGAATTCCAATCTCGAAAGAACCGTTAAGGGGTTTCATCTCCACCACCCTCGCCTTCGAACCCGCCGTGAACAAGCTTTGAAACCCAAAAATCGCGCACACCACTTGCAAGGCCGGAGCCGCCCACACAACAACCTCCGCCTCTTTATCACCAAAACCTTAGGTGACATCTTCAACTACGCCGGTGCCGTCGCAAGGTCACGGTCGGGTCTGACTGACGATTCTGCCAGGAGCTCGGTTCAATTCACATGAGCAAGCTCGCCGGTTGCATGGTAGACTCCCACACGAGAGATCGCTAAACAGATCGCAGATTCCAGCCCCCGTGCCATCCACCTCACCGTTCGGTTCCGCCTCCGCATCATCCGCCGCCCTTTCAGTGTGTGGCAGCCTAACTAGATTCCAAAGGCTTAGTTCCTTTTCGAGCCTCAACCGGATGACTCAACCGGATGCATCTCAACCTTCATTTAACGCCTCTCATGCAATGTGTATCCATATAGTTATTATCAATTGTTCTTTTATGTAGGTTGGAGGACACCAACAAACTCATATGTTACATTCCGGCCGACCATGATCAATTCTAATATGCATTTTTCAAACGTTCAATCAAGACCGAACGACCTCGTCTATATTTTGATATTGTTTTACATGTCATAAGGTCTAAAGCAATTATGAGTTCTTCCTAGTATGAATTTCAAATTTTGGTCTCCAAATAATCAACCGAAGACCAACCAGTCTTACTCTCTCGGCCGATTGACTTTATAGCATAATCTATTTTGGATATTAATTGTCTAACCTTGTAAATGCATTGGTTTGTTTAGCTAAAAACACATCTTGCATACAAAAGCAGACGCCAGAGAGCCGTTCATGCTGAAGCACTAAAAACTAGGGAAACACTCCTAGACCTGGTAGATGTTCGGCCTAGAACACCCAGGTGCATTGAATAAAGGGATACACTCCCTCTGGTCGATGTTCGCTCTAGAACACCCAAAAAATCAAACCTAGGGGATCATCCCTTAGTCTAGGTTACGTTCGCCCAAGAACACCTAGCGCACGCAAACATAAAGGCAGTCTACCTATTATGGAACCTGGCAGGTACTTGGTCCTTCGGCCTCACGCTTGGCCATCTGTGACCTAAAGCGTCCCAGAATTTGGTCGTTCGGCCTCGCAGGTTTTCGGTCCTTCGACCTCAACCGCTCGGCCATCCATGGCCTCAAGTGTTCAAGCATTCGGCCGTTCGGCCTCAAAGGTATTCGCCCTTTGGCTTCAACTGCTCAACCATCCATGGCCACAAGCATTCCAGCATTCGGCCATTCGGCCTCACTAACGTTCGGCCACTCGGCCACCCGTGGCCTCAAGTGTTCCAGCATTCGGCCACTTGGCCTCTACCGCTCGGCCATACATGGCCTCACGTGTTCAAACATTCAACCGTTCGGCCTTTTGCGGCCTCAAGCTTTCCAGCTTTTGGCTGTTCGGCCTCACATGCTTTTGGTCTTTCGACCTCAACCGCTCGGTCATCCTTGGCCTCAGGTGTTGAAACGTTCAACCGCTCGGCCTATGGCAAAGAGAAAACCCATAAAGCCCGTCGTTTAGTCCACAAATGAGCAACGACCGGAAACATGCTCCCTAACACAACGAATACAGCCTCCCTAAAACGTCTCAACAAAACGGTGCGTAGCAATTACCCTACTCAACGAGCGTACCCTCAACGTCCTATAGTTAACTCGCACGCTTAAACCGCGTTGGTTAACTCGGACTTGAGGGACATTATGTATGGTAGAATATCTGAGTCGAGCGGTTGTCAACAATAAACCGAACGAGCGACTGAACGATCGCTTTTACCCGGACGACTACCAATAGTAAATAGGCCAGATATTAACGAGTACTCAAACGATCACTTCCGAACGATCGTCAACCTCCTAGACAGAACGATCGCGATATCATAGAAGATAAGCGAAACGATCGTCATATCGTACGCTCGTCAATGTCGCCCCTAACATCGATCGTCTTAATAGCGATCGTCCGTTACTTAAACCAAACGATCAGCATGGGTCAAATCAACCCAGTCAAGCTAAGAGTTAACAGGCGCTTGGTCAGCTTTATTCAAACTGGATCAATTAACCCGGATAATATAAGGAATAAGTGGTTAGAAATATCTGGCCATGATAGCACAAATCACGGAACTAACTAACCAGTATCATAGATGAAAAGCACGACCAAGCGGTTGAGTTTTCCAACTAATCGGATTTTTAGATAAACGCTTTATCTTACTTTTAGGTTAAATACGAAAAACCAGAAAAGAAACGGGTACGTTTTTGATAATTCAGGAAGAAGAGAGAAAAGATTGATTTTATTATTAAACCAAAAAGGTTCTGTCATTCCTTTTTCTGACTTGAGCGTCGGAGTGCCTTCGCAGGTACCCACTCCATTCTCCCCGAAAAGCCATGTGCAAGAGGAAGATATAAGGATAACTGCATTGCGAGAAGGTTAAGACGTCATTCATGAGGTTCGTATCTCGGTCCCAATAATTATACCGAAACACAAAATAAAAGAACTAAGTTTTTTCTTGTTTTAGTTAATGTTTTGACTTTTTGTTAGTTTTTTTTTGTTAACTTTTAAAAGTTTCTTTTAATGGTTCTAATTGAATTATTTATAGACTTAATATTATTTTAAAAATATTTTAATTAAAAGGAATATATTATTGATTTCGTGACTAAAAATCATTTAGAATATTCTAGAAGAAAATTATTACTAATTATTAAATAAAATAAATTATATTTGTGAAAAAATAATGATATTTAAGATTAGACAAAAGAAAAGGAAAAACTTTACATTTTTTACATATCCAGATTATATAGAGTCATATGCAAAATAAAAGAACCAAGTTTTTTCCTGTTTTAGTTAATGTTTTGAATTTTTTGTTAGCTTTTTTTGTTGACTTTTAAAACTTTCTTTTTTGAATGTTTTAATTGTATTATTTATAGATTCAATATTATTTTAAAAATATTTTTTGGTTAAAAAAATATATTATTAATTCCGTGACTAAAAGTCATTTAGAATATTCTAGAAGAAAAGTATTACTAATTATTAAAGAACCAAGTTTTTTCCTGTTTTAATTAATGTTTTGACTTTTTTTGTTAGTTGTTTTGGTTGACTTTTAAAACTTTCTTTTTTGAATGGATTTATTGTATTGTTTATAAATTTAATATTATTTTAAAAATATTTTTAATAAAAAATATATATTATTGATTCCATGACTAAAAGTCATTTAGAATATTCTAGAAGAAAAATATTACTAATTATTATAGAACCAAGTTTTTTCCTGTTTTAATTAATGTTTTGACGTTTTTTGTCAGTTTTTTTGGATAACTTTTAAAAAAAAAATTTAATGGGTTTAATTGTATTATTTATAAATTTAGTATTATTTTAAAAATATTTTTAATTAAAAAAATATATTATTGATTCCATGACTAAAAGTCATTTAGAATATTCTAGAAGAAAAATATTACTAATTATTATAGAACCAAGTTTTTTCCTGTTTTAATTAATGTTTTGACTTTTTTTTGTTAGTTTTTTTGGATGACTTTTAAAAGTTTTTTTAATGGTTTTAATTGTATTATTTATAAATTTAATATTATTTTAAAAATATTTTTAATTAAAAATATAAATTATTGATTCATGACTAAAAGTCATTTAGAATATTCTAGAAGAAAAATATTACTAATTATTAAATAAAATAAATGGTCAATATTTGGTTATATTTGAGAATAAAAATAATGATATTTAAGACTAGAGAAAAGAAAAGGAAAAACTTTATTGAAAAGAAGGCAGACTTTGCATGACTCTGCAGATTTCACATAGTCGGTGTACTTCACATTACAACTGACAGGTGGGCTTGCTTTTTGATGAGCTGCACAATGGCGTTGGGCCCAATAAATGTGGGCTGGTCAGTCCACCGAAAACCAAAACCGCCATTCAATTTTGGTGTCCTTGATTCCAACGGCAGTCCACAGAGACAAAACACACACTCACCAACTTCGCGAGTGCGCTTCCTAAGACCCTAGTCCCTTTTGCTGTTGTCGTCTCCTCAACGCAACATCATTATCACCATCACTATTTAAACCCCTCTTAACCCTTTCCCTCGTGTTCACTTTTTCCCCAATCTCACACCTACCTTGCTATCTCCGTTCAACTACCTCATCGTCTTCTTCCTCCTCGATCATGTCTCACTTCAAGGGCAAGTACCATGGTACTTCTCTTCCTCTATGCACTCTCTTTTACTTCGATCTATTCTCATATCAGTCGTTTGTTTCTAGATCTAACTGTTTCATATGTTTATCTATTGATCCGTTTATTTTATGCCTTTTTTTGGATTAATTTGAACTTGTTTGCGTGGATTTAGTTCTGAGAGATTCAGATCTGGTTTTTCATTCGAATTTTTATGGAAAGCTCGTGTGTGACTGTTTATATATGTGCTCTTTCGAGGGATTTTGTTGTGGTTTATGAATTCTGCGTCGTTGTTGATGGTCTAAGGTTTCTTTGTCTCGGCTGCTGTTTTTACTCCACATCTTTGTTCAAACGATGAAGTTCAACTTGTTTTCTGTTTATTTTGTTCATGTTTTGGATTTGTCTGTGATCGATGCTGTTTTGTTTTTTGGAAGCTTGGAAATGATGTCTGTGTGGTTCTGTTGATTGATTATTTTGTTTGCAGATGAGCTTATTGCAAATGCTGCCTACATTGGCACTCCTGGAAAGGGTATTCTTGCTGCTGATGAGTCGACAGGTACGATTGGTAAGCGTTTGGCCAGCATCAATGTAGAGAACGTTGAATCCAACAGGCGTGCTCTTAGGGAGCTTCTTTTCACTGCTCCTGGTGCTCTTCAATACCTCAGTGGAGTCATCCTCTTTGAGGAAACCCTCTACCAGAGCACAGCTTCAGGTACTCAATTTTCAAGGATCTTAATTTGTTTAGTTTGTGATGAACTGTGTTGCGTCAATCAACGTCAATTTTCTGGTGATCATTGACGGTGCAGAAAATTGTGGTCAAATGTGGTCGACGCAGGCACAATTATACCACCGATTTTTTTGGGAACTTGTTTTAAGTGCAAAGTTAAAAATAATTCAATATGTGCTTTTGATGTTCATGTAATTATGTAAATCTTTATTGTCTTATTGAGAAATTCTAATTTTTATTGGAGACGAAACTTTAAATAACTAAGGAATTGCATTAAGTTTTGTTTTATTTCGAAACCTTTAATTCATGATTTTTTTCTTTTTCTTTTTCCCTTATGGTTAGCCAATATCCTTTTTTTTACTTGTGGAATCGTCTTCATTTGAATGAAGATGGATCATAGTGTCATATATTTTACACTACTAACCTTGTTGTAAATGGATTTTATGTAGGCAAGCCCTTTGTTCAGTTGTTGACGGAGGCTGGTGTGCTTCCTGGTATCAAGGTTGACAAGGGCACCGTTGAGCTTGCTGGGACCGATGGGGAAACCACCACTCAGGGTCTGGATGGCCTTGGTCAGCGTTGTGCCAAATACTATGAAGCAGGTGCACGATTTGCCAAATGGCGTGCCGTGCTAAAGATTGGTCCCAACGAGCCATCAGAGCTCTCCATCCATGAGAATGCCTATGGCTTGGCCAGATATGCTGTCATATGCCAGGAAAATGGGTTGGTTCCCATTGTTGAACCCGAGATCCTTGTTGATGGACCTCATGACATTCACAAGTGTGCCGCTGTCACCGAGCGTGTCCTTGCAGCATGCTACAAGGCTTTGAATGATCACCATGTTCTTCTTGAGGGAACTCTGTTGAAGCCAAACATGGTGACACCTGGATCTAAATCTGCAAAGGTTGCTCCTGAGGTGGTTGCTGAACACACTGTTAGAGCCCTGCAGCGAACTGTACCTGCTGCAGTTCCTGCGGTAGTTTTCTTGTCTGGTGGACAGAGTGAGGAGGAGGCAACCCTCAACCTCAATGCCATCAACCTGGTTAAGGGGAAGAAGCCATGGACACTCTCTTTCTCTTTTGGAAGGGCACTTCAACAGAGTACCCTTAAGGCATGGAGTGGAAAAGATGAGAATGTGAAGAAGGCTCAAGAAGCCTTATTGGTAAGAGCCAAGGCTAACTCAGAGGCAACTCTTGGAACCTACAAGGGTGATTCAAAGCTTGCTGAGGGTGCCTCAGAGAGTCTCCATGTTGAGGACTACAAGTACTGAGAAAAGTTGGTTCTCTTTATCGAGACTAGTGCGGGGTAGGAATCGGGTGACAACCGAATTTCTTGCTAATGAGTATTGTGGTTTGACTCCTCCCAGAATAATCGTTTGAAATTTTGCTTTTTGTTTTAGTGTTCTGCAATATCATTTTAGTTTCAATGTATTGGTCAAACATGCGCAAATGGAGGGGATTTTAATTTGTTTTCTTGGAAGACACCACCTTTCTAAACGAAGCTTTGTGTTTACTTACAATTCTCCCGCTGTTTTGTTTTCGATGAAATCAATAAATGGAAGGGTTTATGATATTCACTTTCCTACCTTTTTAATTCATCAATATTTTGTGAAAATATTCATGATTACATATGTTGATTTTGTTATTTAAAAATTCTTTAATCTCCTTATTTTTTGTCAAAAATGTGCTGTATGACGCCAAGATTCAATAAATATCTAGACTATGGGTTGCTTTTATTTCTATGAATGATCAATACATCTCTCAAAGATAAAATCATCTTCGAAATATATGTGGCTTTTCCTCTATTTATAGACGTTTTAAATTATCTTCTTTCTAATCCAACAGTCAATTGATGAAGTACTCTCGAATAACCCTATTATTGTCCTTTTATTCAGATTTATTATTGGATTAATTTATTAATACAATTATAAAATGAAAAAATTGGACTTGTTTTAAAATATTATCACTCATAAAATTAGTGCTGAATAAAAAATCTCAAAATTAGTTTGTTTGAATGACCATTTAAAACGTTGATTTCAAAAAGTTTATTTTTACTAAATTGATTTGATGAAACATGTTTTGTATTTAAACGTTTCTATTAAAATAGTAAAAGCAAACTAATCGCAATTCTTAATATACAAACTTTAAACTTAGAATTTATTTTTTAACATGTAACAATCTATTTAAAATTACATTAAATAATATTTCAAATAATATAATTGAAAATCAAACTTAAAATCATAAGTAAAGGAAACAATAATGGTCTTAAACAGGTAAACAAAAGAATGAAATTTGAGTTATTGTGTTAGAAGATCAGAATCTCAAGCATACAAGTGAGTTGTGCATGAACTCAACCCCTTCATCCTAATTATATCGTGCATGATGGTTTTCATATTGGAAGAGCAAACTTGTTATTCCCTCTAAACATACTTTGGTAAATCAAATTTTACAATGAGTTCTCTAATGGGAGAGCATATTAGATTTAAAGTTTAAAGTTTAGGATTTATTACATGTTGGAGTTAAAATTTAAAGTTTAGGAGTTAGGGTATGTTGGATTTACGATAATTCTGAAATAATTACTCATCACTTTTATTACGTGAATTTTTAATATGGAATTGGAAAATGAAAAACAAAATAGGTGTAATGAGTGAATTTTTAGTAATATTGCTGTAAATTAATATATTAGATACATAATTACGTGAAAAATAAATTTTTGAATTTGTTTTAATTTAAAATAAATGAGTTATGAGATTTTTTTACTATTATTGATTTCAAGATTTTCAATTTAAAGGAATGAAAGTGAAATAATTAACAAGATGCTTTTTAAGTAAAATTGTAAAGTTCTTGCAACAACTAATTTGAGAGTAAACTATTTGTGTGCTTATTCTATACCAAGGATTTGATTTTAACAAATAACTCATATAAAGATAAGCGTGTGTATCTTTAATTGAATTTAAATTCTGATCAAACTAATTAGTTGCATAAATCATATTATAATATAAACGTTCTTAGATATTTGTACAAATGATATAGCCATAGAAAATACAAGGTTTAAACTTTAATCAAAATTTAAACAGAAATAAATAATTTAATTTTTTTAAAATTGGATTTAAATGATATATCTTTAACACTTAATTTATGGATTAAAATGGTGGGTAGTTTAAGAAAAAATGACTCAGAATCCTCTTCCCGAAGTTAACATAATACAACAAAACCTCATGGGAATAAATGACTGCGTGCTATTACTACTAACAAAACCAAGTGGGAAAACTAACCTTAACCTCAACAAAAATGGAAGCAGTTAAATTGTGAATCTAACTGCAGCAACATGTGTCTATCAAACCAGACAGCTATGTTACCATACTCTGCAATGACTACTTCATTACATACATATACACATACATATTTTACATTCTTATCAACAAGTCTCTGAAAAGTCAATCCTACATACCTCCTTAACTGGCCAAAAAAGGAACGGAGGCAAATTCCGCACAAAAGTAATGAAGAACTACTACTTGTAAGCTGTTTAAGATCTCAAATACGCCCATATATTAACAATCACTGTTACTGAAACCAACACAGTTGCAGAAACTGCAAGAACATAAGACCACATGCCACGGTTAGACGAAACCTTTGAACTGTGATGGCCCCTTCTGCTCTCTTTTGAGATGAAGGATTCTGCAGTTGCAACATCCACATCATCACAGCTGCCGGAACTCTCATCGGTAGCATGGTTTTCCGAAGCATTCCACTCCTACAAAAAGAGGAACACAAAAGTCTCAATACATGTAGTCACAACTGAGTTAGATATACAAGTTAAATAAAGAAACTGCTTACCCTAGAAATGGTGGTTTTTGAATTATGCTCTTCTGGGGCTGAAGCACAACTTCCATCTTTCGCCGCTTTCTCGGAAGCAAACTGTCGCTCGACAAGTAATCGTATTCTCCTTGGTGCATTGCCTTGTGATTGTACCATTCCATTCATGTTTGGCTGTTCGTTTCGTCCTTGACGAGCCCTTATTCTGATTCCAGTATCACCATTAACAAACGTATCAAAGTCTCTTAGTTGCCCACTATTCTTGATCGGATCATCTACCTGGCCCATATAACCATCGTTTGAGAAAGCCATCTGAGGAGTGCTCTGAAATAATCCTACGTTACTCTTCTTCTCAACTGCCTCGTTAGGATAGCCATGTAATGCCTGCAGATTCTGCAGCAGCAAATAAAATTGACATTAGACAAGGGGAACGTTGCAAATCATGATATATAAACTCACTAAAGTGATATAACCAAACTTGTAATTTGATGTCATCTTATACAATAATGGGTTAGAGCTGCCATTGGGTGTTTAAGAACTAATACAAGTAATTTGATTGCAGCAATCTAGGATAACTAAAGCAATCGGTGCTATTACTCACCGTCATATTGGCCATTTCCACATCTGAGTCACTGCCAGATCCATTGTCCCTGACATTGAGGAAGGATGAGCCTAGCTCTAGACTGCTAGTATCATAGGAGATAGCGTCCCAGTTAACCGAGTCAAAAAGGTCGGGTATATTGTCATTTGTACCATACTGAAGTTCTGATTGATAGTAAATTTCAGGTGGGAAATGAGCATGGACTGGGGAGAATAATTTGTCATCTAATTGCTGGTTTGTTGGGTCATAAAAATCCTCAAAGTTAAATGGCTGATCCTGCTGCATATAGTTAGTAAACCAACAAATTCAATGTTTTGAAACAAAAATTAGGGGGAGGGTGAAATCAAGGGAAAGGAAGAAACAATAGATGAAAACTCAAGCAGCCAATCTAACCTCTGCAGCTGGTTTTACAATTTGATTTTGTACATCAGGAGCATCACATCCATCACTATGGGAGTCAACTGCAGTTATAATGTTGGATATTGCTTCCTCAGAGTTCTCATGGATAACTGTTAGCGGCTTTTCACCCTCAGTGATCTGTGAGGAAGATGCTGGATCCAGAGATGAATCAGATTGTATTTCATCTGGAGAGTGATTGGCAGTCATAGGGGTTGAAGCAGTCCGCTCCACATCCTCACCATTTGAACCTTCAAGAGTCTCATCATGTTTCTTAAATAACCGACAAAGGACGTATGGATTCTGTAATTAGTCAAATCAACCGGATTAAAAAGTCAGCAACATATCTCATGGATACTGTGAGATAGACATAAATTGCAGAAGCTTTATGCAAAATAATATATACTGATCTGTAGGTACAACCTTATCAGGGTTACAACCACTTGGTAATTTAAAGAGAAACACACTAGGTAATATATATATATATATATATATATATATATATATATATATATATATATATATATATATATATATATTGACACAGTCAGCAAACAAAAACTTCTACATTAAACCCTAGGAGTTTTACCACATAAGAAGGGAAACAAGAGCCCCCTCAAACTTGAAAAATCATGAAAGGAAAACGATACAAGACACAAACATCAAAAGCAAAAAATCAAACAATCGACTTCGCTTTAATCAATTGTCGCAAACATGTAACCAACCCTTATCCCAGAAGAAGAAGGAATGAAAATAAATCATCATTCATCACATCAAACATTGAGGGATAAAAGCCAGCTTTACATCTTAAACACCTCCTGAGGGAAAAAACAATAGAGCTATTAAAATTACAAACAATTTGATGTCAAAACACCATGGTAACAAAGATGAAAAAGAAAAAATACCAAACAACAAAAGTAGGAGATAAGAATAGACCTGTCCAGGATTGGTACCATCGAGCTCCTTCAGGGTAGGCCTGTACTCATGCATAACCCAATTGGTCCTCTTCCCCTTCGGTGCACGACCAGTATAGAAAACAAGAGTCTTCTTCATTCCGATCAGAGCAGAACCAGACTTAATCTTTCGATCCTTCCCCGTTGCTTTCCAATACCCATGTGTCGTAGCTCGGTTCAACCTGTGCCCATTGGGATACTTCCGATCCTGCGGACAGAAGAAGAACCACTCTGGATCCTTGTTCCGTACCACTGACAAATCTACATCAAACAAACCCCACCCCAACAAAACCCAACAAGCACGAACAATATAAGCAAATCAAACAGCATAGCCACTTTCCACATCAATGTTTACCACTAATTCCATATCTAACAATTCAAAACTACCTTTCTTCCTCAAAATAAGAACCAAACTTAAATACACTACCATAGAAATTTGATCTCCAATTAAAATCCACACTTCATCCTTAAACCCTCTTCTAATCAACAAGATAAAATGCTGATTATGATTACAGAACAACAAAAACTGTACTCAATTTTAGTTCAAAAGAAGCATCATAAAAAGAAAGAACTAACCCATCAACAGTACAAAAATATCAGTAAAGCAAAAAAACTAAAACTTTCCCAATTACACAAAAAACTCCAACTAAAATTTCCAGATAGAATAAGGAAAAGAAAATACCAGGCAAATCCCAAGGCTCCCATTTGCAGACATCAATCTCACGGATAACCCAGACATCGTCCCCGTTGCCGTTGATCTTCGAGCGCAGGTAGTAATCAATAAGCTCTTCATCGGTGGGACGGAAACGGAAGCCCAGCGGCAGCGTATTGAGAGACAGCACCGCCGTACGCGGCGGCGGGTAACACTCGACAACGGCACCCATGAGGGTGAAGCAAGTTTTGACAAGACCGAGAAGACAAAGAGAGAGAAAAAGGGGAGAAAGGAAAAAACTTGGAGATAAATAAGGTGAAAATGAAGTGGGAATCGTAGGGATTCTGGGGAATTTAGGAGCTTTTTTGAGTTTTCCGTCGTGAAAGTTAAAGGAAGTTGCTCGGAAAGTGAAGGTGGATGATGGATGAGTTAATTTTGTTACATATTATTGTGTGTGAATATAAATTCCTCGTATATGCGCTGAATACAACGTAGATGTCGAAGGCGTGAGGGTGGCGAGTGAGGGTAAAACCGGAAATGGGAGTTGGTGGGAAAAGAAGTACCGAACGAGATGACGACACGTGGCATTCATCGGTGGTAGTAGTTATCTTGGTGATTAAGGAAACGAGAGTTACTTAGCAGCAGTAGTGTGAACAAGTGGAAGAGGCGTTTCAAGTTTTTGGATTGAAGGACTTGTTGTAGCATCACAAAACGACAACGTCCACTAACACCCATGTCACCTTTTCTTTCTATTACCTTTTCACCTCTATTCATTCAAAAAAAAAAAATATTAAATTATTATCTTTATTTTTTATATTTATTATGTTCTTTATGGCATAAACAATTTATTATAAGAATCTATATTTTTTTTGCTTTCTTTATCTGAAGTTGCAGCTTTATTTTATTTTTTTAGAAGAGCAGTTCCTTTTAGGGTAGAGATTATCTTTGAACTATGTTCTTGTTACTTTCTGCTTATGACAGAGCAGTGTATTGTATTGAAGATTTTGTTTTCATTTTCGACAAGTTCGTTATTTTATATATTATATATATATAATGTTACCTTTATGGTGATCGCTAATGGTCTCTGTGGTGGATGGATGGCTCAATAAAGGGTAAAGCGATTTATGCTTTTCATTTCTTTTCTCTCTTTTTTTTTTTTTTCATTTTCAATATATATGTTCAGATTGGATTCTCTTCATATAGAAATAGTAATGAAAATCACTCAACTTGTTAGCATTAACTATTTCATTCAACTTTGAAGTAATCTTCAAAGTATAGAACATTTTCATCATTGCTTGTTGATATGTTTTCTTACAAATGGTTTTGAAACACTTTGTTAAATGTATTGGAAAAGTGATCATTTTTATAAGGGTTCATTACGTTTTTATTTTTTTGTAAATTTAGATATTTTTAATTAAATGACAAAGACTTAAATAAAGGAATACAAAATTTGAAAACTCAATAAAAATTTAAGGTACTTTAATAAACACATTTATATTCTTCAATCATTAATTTTTAAAAACATTCATTCATTATAACGTAAATAATAACGTAAATAAAAAGTTTACGATAATAATTTTTTTTAAGTAAAATCTTACTCCTTTGGTCAGGTGAAGTGTTATATATATATATATATATATATATATATATATATATATATATATATATATATATATATATATATATATATATATATATATAATTTTAAAAGTATAAAGAATGTGACGGACAATTAACTAGCTATGGAAACTTTTTAAAATATAGGTAAATTGATGAAAGAGGATCATTAAAAAAAAGTATGTATAATTTAATTTTAAAAAAATGGTATTTGTTTCGGATGTGTAGGGCTGTGCTATTCTAAACCTTCAAGTTCTTCTGCGATCTTATCTCAGCGGCGGATCTTCTTCTCAAGCTTTGACTTTCCTCTTGATCCGGAGGGGTGGAGACCTACAAAAGATTCTCCAATGCCAAAGTCAGTTCCAGAGCAATGGCTTTTCTCAGGGGATAGCAATAAATGTGCATTCAATGTAACCTATCTACCACTCACCGTGAACCTGTATTTATAGTTTTCGCTATGGGCTTGGGATTAGTGAAAAGTTAATCACGGCCCAATCAGCCCAATAGCTTCTAATTTCTACTTACCTCTAAACTAGGTCAATTTACTTGAGCCACAATGATTAGTGATTTGGCCGGTCAGTGTGATATGGGCGTCCGCCCAAGTGATACGGGCGTCCGCCTTTCCTATGGACGACTCGAGCACTAAATTGGGCGGACGATCCTCTACGCGGTCGCCCGGCACTTCATTGGGCGGACGATCCTCTATGCGGTCGCCCGACACTTCATTGGGCGGACGATCCTCTACGCGGTCGCCCGGCACTTCATGATACCAGACGTTTCGTCTCTCAGCATCTTCCTGTAGAACACTTTTTGTGAGTGTAGAGAGTGCGGGGCTGTCCCGTGGTAGTGGAATTCCATGTGAGTTCTTCAAAGTTTCTCTTACAAACAGAGGTTCTGCCCATTTGGGCGACGTAGGCACCGAGACGGGCGGACGGCCTTATTCGTGGGCGTCCTTACGTACGAAGCCCGGCACTTGCTGGTGTAGGAGAGTTTATACGGAGTCTAGGTTCAATCCGTACCTACTTGGGCAGTCGAGCATTTATCCCTCCGGGTATGACATGGGCGTCCTTTGTACGGTGCCCGGTACCTCATGGGCGTCCTTGTACGGCACCCGTCACCTCACGGGCGTCCTTTGTACGGCGCCCGTCACCTCACGGGCGTCCTTTGTACGGCGCCCGGCACTCCCTGGTACAGTATTATATCTAATTTTTGTAGCATTTTATAACTTAAATAACTGAACCTCCCTAGAAAACGTATATTTTAAGTTATAGTATATAATTTTAGAAGAATACGAGTAAGAACTGAAGTATTAACTTAAAACGATAACAATAAACGGGAGATTAAGCCATTTTGAAAAATATACTCTAATATATTGGAATATATAAAACATATATAACATTTTAAACTGTGTAAATAGGTATAATATGTCTCTCCGTTCTAATGTGTGGTTTTTTTTAGTTTGAATCGCATTATATTACTCGAATCACTAAAAACACAGACGCTAATGATTTTGTGTATTCGGATATTTATTACGTTATTTTATTTATTGAATTAAAATTCAATCATTATAATAATTTTTACAACTTTTAATATATATATATATTATTTATTTACTATGCACTTTTTATTTAAATTAAATATATTATTTTACAATTTTAAAATAAAATAATTAAGGAAGAAAACACATATATAGCATAGTGCATAAATTTTTGAACTCAGAGAAAATAAATGCAACTGATGAATGAGAGAGAATAAGTTTTCACAGTTATTAGAAAGAAAATATATAATAAATAATAACTTTTATATAAGATTAAATAGTATATGGAAAAGTAAAATGTGAAAAAAAAACTCCCTTTATACAATTCTAAATAAATAAAGTCAGCAATGAATTAAGATTACTGTAGTTATAAAATATTTTAGATAAAGTTTCTCTTCAAATTTTAGAATCGTGTGAAAAAGATAATAGATTTTTATATAATATGATCCACTTGATCTTATTTAATTATGTAAGCGCCTGAAAATATATGGCAGTTGGACCTTATGTTGAAGCAGCCAGACCCATAACACTAAGGGCATTATGACCTTAGGAGGGACTTTTCAGATCTGAGTTCATTATCTCAGCTTCCCATTCTCTCTCTAAAAAGCTTGTTCCTCCATTTTTCTCTGCCTTCTCTTTATCATTCCCTCACGTTTAGTGGTTGCATGTTGGATTAGGTGGTGCTCAAGTGACCGCGACGTAGAGACCTTCGCAACCATCCGAATAGATTTTCATTCTTCAGCGGGGTGTTGTCTAGATTATTCGCGTGTGGGGTATTGGAGCTGCGGGTCTTTGAGCTGAGCAATGAAGTTTCAAGGTAAGGGAGCTAGAATGTTTCTTTAATTGGTTGCATGAACTGTATGTTGAGTGTTGTGCTGCTGGACTGTTGATATTGTGTTTTGATTTGGAAAGACTTAGTTGCATGTGTTGGGTTGAATGATTGTGAAACTGGATTGTAATGTATGTAAAATATTTTGAGATGTATTTAACTTCTAATGTCTATGTTGATGCGTTTGGGTTGAGAGACATGTTGTAACAATGAATGGATGGAAAAATTTGTATTCTGTAAGGGTTTTGGGTCACTTGAGAGGAAGTGAGGTAGTGATTTTGGGAAGTAAGGGTTCTGGACACATTTGGGCTGTGGGGACATCTTAGGCAAGTCATTTGTGACCTGTTAGGATCACAAAACTGGACTAGAACATGTTAGAAGTGGTCAAATCGAAATTGGGTCCTTAAGTTGTGGAAATTGATGTTCAAAAGACAAAACTTGATCTTAATCACTTTAGAATGGTAGTAGAAATGTTCAGAATCATTTAGATGAGTTTAGTTAAGTATAAAACAAGAATTAAGGGTGTTAGAAGTTAGTAAAAATGGTTAGGAATGGTTGTGTTAGGTGCTGTTCATAATTCTGCAGAAATTCTGCAGAATTATGCAGTTTCGCAACTGATAACCGTTCGGTCATGCACTGTTGACCGTTCGATCTTAGTGCTCGGTCTTAAGTGGAGTTCAGCCTTAGTGCTCTGTCTTGTTGAGCGTTCGGTCTTAGCGTTCGGTCGTAATAGCGTTCGGTCTTAGTGCTCGGTCTTAAGTGGAGTTCAGCCTTAGTGCTCTGTCTTGTTGAGCGTTCGGTCTTAACGTTTGATCGTAATAACGTTCGGTCTTAGTGCTCGGTCTTAAGTGGAGTTCGGCCTTAGTGCTCGGTCTTGTTAGTGTTCGGCCTTAGTGCTCGGTCTTGGTAGCGTTCGGTCTCCCTTAGTGAGCGGTCCTGAATAGTGTTCGGTCACTCTTCAGTCTTACCATTTATGGACCGTTCGGTCCTGTCCTTTGGGAAGTGAGATATCGTTCGGTCTCCACCATTCATAGGGTGTTCGGTCTTGCCCATTATGGGTTGCTATTTTCTATTCGGCCTATATTCCTATTTATGCTAGTATGCTATTTTACTTAATTGTTCCAGTTGCTTTAAGAGTTTATGTATGCATTAACATGTAGGTGTTAAAGTGGAAAGTATTAGTATTGGACGTAATTCCATGATCCTCAAGGGGGATACATGGTGGTGCCCTTTCAGTGTGTTTAGAATGATTTGCATGGTAGCTCAGTCTTGGGGGGTTTTCTGACGTTCCAATGGTCTTTCATTCTCAAATAGAGATGATTGAATCATGTGGTGAGGAGTAGCAGGAGGTCCTAGTCTTGGGTGCTTCCAGTATGGCCCAAGGTCCTAGTCTCCTTAGGATTCTATCAGTTATTCCTTACTTCTTTGAAATACTCTAATATGTTTAAGTTTTAAATTCTGACTCCTTATCAGATAACTGTACGCTTAACAAACTTTATTTACAATTTACTCTAACTATTCTCTTTTATTTAAATGTGAACTTACTATGTTATATGCTTCTATATAATCTGGAATATTACAAATTACATCTAATATAGTTTAATTAAACTTATTTTAAACTCAGATATTTTTTATTATAATATAATTTATAAAGATGTAATTTACATATAAATACATCAATATAACCCAAAACCAATTCATCATAAACACATATGATAAGACCAAAATATTGAAAACTAACATTAATTGTCTAACAATTATTAAAATAAATAGAAAGGCACTATTCTTTGCATACCACTAATATAAATTATGGATAATAAGTCCCTACTGAAATTTAACAATTTAATTTATAAAAATATCATTAAATTAGTGTTTAGAATATTATGTTATAATTAATCTTGTTTTCAGACTGAGTACACAAATTAAAATTTTAAAAAATAAATATCTAAATTAAACAAAATAATATGAGTGCTTACTATAAAACGTTATATATGTCATACGAGAAACGACTTATGCATACACATGTACAAATAATACTTTAGTATTTTTTAAGACAAAGACCTTTATCCTATAATTTATATTATCATAAATGTTGGAACATGGCTTTAATCACATGTACAAATTCTACTAAAAAACAGTAGAAAGAAATGAAGCAATAAAAGTGGAAGCTGTTCTACGATTATTTAGAACAAAATGAAAATATTTTTAAGTTGAATAAAATAATAAAATCATGTTGATTGAATAATGAAATGTTAATATTATATAACATGTTAAAAAGTTAAACTTTGAATAGTTGGCAACAAACTAATATAAAATTTTATGAATAAAAAGTTGACAATCTTTAAATTAGGACTTCAATGTCTATGGGCAACATGAATATACCACAACTGGTGTTATAGCTTTATCAAGAATTTGACCCTCTAGAGATATTAGCTTTTTAGATAAAGTTATATTTTTTAAAAATGTTGAAACACATTTGGTTAGAACAAATTCAAGTGATTTTTTAATTTAACCAGCTATAGATTCAGACTTAGTTTGCTTTGTGTTAGTTTGGAAAATGTTTTTACGCTATATGTTGTAGGAAAAGGTGTAAAAGAACTATAGAATATATAGAATATGGGTAAGAATAAAAGTAGTTTCTTATGATTGATTATTTTACTATTAAAAATAAAATTTATAAAAATTAGTTAATTGAATGTTATTTTATAAAAGTTTTTATTTTTTAAGAGTAATAATGAATTGGATTTTTTAAAATCTAATTTAAATCTAATAAAATGGAGTCAATATATATTTCAAAGACATTTTAACTAAATCAACCAGATTTAAATTTTACAATCAATTTAAATTGCATTAATATAGATTGAATTGTTAATTAGGTTAAATTCATTATTATATATATATAATATATTTTACTATTAAGTTTATTAAGCACAAATAAGATAAGTCATTGGGTTAGGGTCATCTCATCTTAACATTAGTTGACTTGACATTTAAAATAACTTGGATCAAGATCGAATTGACTCAACCTCATCCTAAACCAACTCAACTTAACCTAGTTTTATACTAACTTAACTCAATTTAAGCTTAGATTGTCTTGACTCAACATAGACCGTGTTAACTCAATTTCACTTGGGCCTAGGTCGACTCAACTCGATGTGGGTCCAAGTTAACTTAGCTCCACCTGGGACTATGTCAATCCAGTTTAACCCTAGGCCTGGGATGACTCACCTAGATCTAGATCTCAAGAGACTAAACTCGACCATCAACATGGGTCGAATCAACTTGACCTTTAATCCAAATCAATTCAGTTTGATTTTCGACATAGGTCAACTCGTTTCAAAATCTAAAAAGTGATTTGATCCAAATCTAATTTAGCATATTAAAGTAACATATGACACGAGTATCCTATGATATGAGTATCCAATCCAGTTTTAATAAAAATATCACTATAACATTTATATAAATAATAAATTTGGTCCCAATTTGAAACAAGACAACATTGTTCTATTTTGAAAAAAATTGTGATTAAATTAAATAAAAAACACATATAGAGATTGAATTGAATACAAAAAATGACTTTGACACTTATACTAACACATAACACTAATATTAATATGTGGCATTTACACTGTCACCACATGACATGTCACAGATATTTTACATGATTTATTTTTTAAAAAATTAAAAAAATAAAAAATACGAACTAACTCATGACATGATTTTAACGTCGTTGGTACAATATTTATGGTAATGACTTAATTAAATCAAAATTTCAATTATTCAAAAATTGTTATATCAAATGCGACAACTATATAAAGGATGCAAATACGAGAAGATCAACGAAGTTATATCTGAAATACTAAAGTGCTAAGAAATTGTCATATCAATATTGTTTAGTGATATTTGGTTAAAACTTACATATTGTATATCCTTTATTGACTAAAGTTGTAACATGTGAGCTGAATTATGCACTCATGCTCTAAGAGTGTTTTAATTATTAATTGTAATAATAATGTAAAAATTGACCTAAACATGCTATGTAAACATTATAATAACACATCTAGATCAACACAGCGGAAACAAAAAAAAGAATAATAATAATGTGCATACCTCATGCCCTTGCAGCTTTAAAATCCAAATACAGTTTTGTTTTCTAACCTTGACTCACTCAAAACTCGATGGTGTGTTTTCTGAATAGAAGAGTAGGCTTAGTGATCAAAACTTAGAGTAATCCATTCCCTTTATAAAGTTTGGCCATCACAAGGTTTAAAATAAATGGCTTTACAAAATTAGTAATTGCTCCATAACCTCTATGTAGTTTAAAAAATAAAAAAATAACGGCTTAATGGACCACATTATGTTCCTTAAAAATGGAAACTGGAAAATGCTATAATATTTAAAATATTGCTAACATCTTGATCTCATGGGAGATTGAGAAAGATACATTGAGAGATTGATACTTAGTGTAGTCTACAGAGGTTGAATCACATGTAACTTGAAGAGGGTGATACTCGTTACTAATTAAATGTGTTGATTAGTGAAATATCTTAAGTTGATTGCTTAAGAAACTGGACGTAGCTTAAGATGAAGGTGAACTAGTGTAAATATCTTGTGTGCATTTTCTCTATCCCTACTCTTTACTTTGAAAACTTTGTTTGTTTGTACATACTTAGTATTTGAATTTGTTTACATGCTCTATTCTACCCCCTTCTAGCCATATTACACCAACATTTTTCCACCACGAGACACAAATCATTCACTTTCTTGTAGCTTTTTTTTTTCATGTGACTATTCAACGTATTAACTAAAAGCATAATAAAAATTACAAACAAAACCCAAAATTATATTGACTTCCTCAAAAAAACATATGATCTCTCCTTTTTCATGAACATTCATTCTCAAATGTCATGAGTATACTTCCCTTAAGAGAAACATAATACTAAGATAAAAAATTATCCTTTTATTGGTTTGTCATTTCGAAACTACAATCCATGCAAACATCATTTTTTGGTTGCTATCAAATGACGTGCCAACGAGACATCTAATTAAAAACTCTTCCTCACGATTGTTGGATGGAAAAAACAATATTTGAATGATCATAACAAATATATTTATTATATTATTTTTTCGTCTTTTTTACCATCACTATTTTGTTTATTTCTCTTTACTTTTATTTTTTTTGTGAATTTTCTTTTTCCTTGACTCTTTCTTTTTCATTTCATTTTCTGTCTATTCTACTACAAAAATGTCCAATTTTAGTAGGGTTTTTTTTACATTACCGGGGTTAAAACCCCGCTAAATATGTTTCTCGTGGTTACGAAAATCATTGGGAAAACCAGCATCACAATTATCAATGATTATTTCTGGGGGCTTTCAAACCGCCAGTACTAGTAGGAGTTTTCACAAAAACCGCCAGTAATCACTAAGAGTTCCCAAAACCGCCAGTATTTACAGAGGTTTTCATGAAACCGCTGGTAATTACCCGAGGTTTTCCAAAACCGTCGGAAAATCATTTTTAAAAAAAGAATTATATATTTATATTTAACATTCAATTAATTTTTCTGTATTATGATCTTATTCAATCAATTTATAATCAATTTATAATCAATATACCCTGTTAATGAACAGATTTAATTGAACAAACAAAATGAAATTCATTTCATACATTAAATTGTGTAATAATATTTAATACATTATTTGTACATAAAACTATCTAATCTAATATTAAACCCGTGTAAAACGAAACCCTCATAATTACATGGTTGCCATAAGGAGAAACGATAATGTGGCAAGCTTGAAGAACATAATCTCATGGTAGTATAGGCCTGTCAAAAATAAAAAAAACAGCATCACTTCATAACACCAAACCAATCAATCCAACTAAAACTGAAATTAAATTATTAAGTTGAATTGTTTATGGGTTTTAGATTTGAAAGCCAATCCAATAAAAAATGAAACAAACTTGTTCATGTTTTATATCATCTATGTACATTTAGATTATCTATCTTCGTTTAGAAACTTTGTTATTATAGCTCAAGCCAAATTTAGCTGTCTCTCTAAAATTTGAACACATGTAGTGACAATTAATTAAAATAACTTATACATAATCAATTAATTAAAAGTTTACTCTTATTTTTCTTTCAATCATTAAAACAACTTATACATAAGCCATTGTTTAACAAGTCCTTGATGTAATAGGGTGGAAAAACAAAGAATGAAACAGGATCAGTAAAATAATGATTACACTAGGGCAGAGATTTCATTAAATTTGACTATTTGACCACCCACCAGACAATAAATCAAGAGAATATTGAATCCAGTCTTTTTAAAAAAGAATCGAAACCATAAGTATAAAAGAAGAAAACCAACCTGCATATCACTCTCACAAGATTTCAAGACTAGTCCTATCCTCTTTGTAATTCTTTTGAGTTGCTCTCTAACTTCAAGAACCTTTCTCTGTGAAATTTAAGCAGTCATGTCAACATCAATATTGGAAAGGAAACGAGTGCATGGACTATATTGAAATGCCTATATTGTGAAAAATTGCTCAACATACACACCATGGCATGATAGTTTACATAGTTCTTGTTACACCACTGTGAAGATTTACCAGATTGATGAAACCCCTTGTATACATTAAGGAACGTTACATGGTCACCCTGTATGTACCAATTATCAAAAGATATAAATATATGAATAAAAGATATAGCTCATCCATCATATTGTTACAGAAAAACAATCATGTTATGGTTATAAACAGCAAGAGTGGGGAAAAGTTAAGTTAAATTACCTCGGCAGCAGCAAATCTCAATTTTGCTTCATCAGATCCCTTTTGTATCCCTCTCCTTGAGATCCAGATGGACTATATACATAGATTTTTGAAATTAAGGTCAACTACTCTATACATTAATGTTTAACTATACTTTTGAGATGATATACTGATAGATTTCATTTTAACATTTCCCAATTTTAGCAAAATAATAAAATATTTTAACAAAAGTGTATGAAATTTGTTTACAAAACAATAGCAATGACTAGGGAAAAAAGATTTACTTGGACGGAAAGAACAACAGCAATGGTGATTATCTCCTCTGAACACCCAAGTTGACTGCAAGCTATTATCATTTTTGAGACCATCAGATCTTAGCAAGGATTACTTCCCATTAAACACACCTAAGTGAAATTGTAAGAAATATATATGGATATGCTATGAACAACATACTAGAGTGTCAAATATTACAGGAATGAGATGAGAAGATACATAATAAATTAGCATCAGTCATTTGAAAACACGATGAAAATGAAGCATTGTAGTTCTTACGGCCCAATAGTGTCGATTTTCAATGTCCCAACCACCTTGGTAACACCGAAATCTACGTAGAATGTCAGGCCTATTGGTCCTGTTTGCTGCTAGGACAAGAGTACCCTTAGCCTCGGGACCTGGTTCTGGAGCTACTTGTGCAACTTTATTCTTCCACGGACCCAAGTTCTCTTCCCCTTAAAACAAAAAAGACAAGGTAAGAACAAAACAAAATATGGACGTTAATATGGCAAGAATAGGCCTATAAAATAATTAATTATTAACAATTAAGTAAAGATAACAAGTTTAATTAAATTAAAACTGATATTATATTGACTATTTTTAAATAGTGAGTAAATAATTAAAATGTATAATATAAACTTTAACTAAAAAGAGATTGATGTAGTGTTATGTTAAGTTTTGATGATGATGTAGTTCAACGCTATCGAAAATTCAATTAGAGTATTTAAAGTCAATTATTAATCATCCTTTCTTTTGTTTTATTTATAAAGAAAAACATGTTATCTTTCAATTCGTCCCTCTCTTTCTTTTGGGTGCTATAGTTAAATATTAGAAATTCTTCAAACCAAACACGTTTTTACTAATGATAAAAAGAATTAAATAATACATAATGTAGAAAAGATATAGCCCATTTCACCTTCAAGGATGATTACTCGGCTGAAGTTATGCTTGTAGAACAGCTGATCTAAAGCCCACTTGTCTGATAAATATATCAATTGAATATTCCTTTCAAAAAGAGAACACATAACAGGAAAACAGAAAAATACTCTAACGTGCAATTTTGTAGTAAGCAATTAACTCTCCTGGTCGTTCAGTTTGAACTGGTTCAAAATCCAAGTGTTGCATCAAACTAATATTATCCACTTACACTGAAATTAAGAATCAAAGGATAAACTATCTCCAAGTCTGGTCCAAGAACAAGCTTCAAATCATTGAGACAGATTTCTACATTTGGTTTAATCTGCACTTGCTCCATCTGCTTTTCAACCTGAGTTGACTTGTTAGCCGTCACTGTTGTTTTTGAAGGAAAGAAAGGTATCGATACATGTACTATCAGCCATTGTGAATAATATAACATAATGAACTGAACTAAATTATGAATAGCATAAGCAAAAGTAGAAGATCAAGGAATCAAATTAATGATCAAGAATCTCCTGATACAAACTATGAAGTATGTGATATTATATATAACAAGGTCGGAGGTGGAGGATGCAGTTCAAAAAATCAATAATATTTATGATTTAGTCGTCACTTGAGCCCCTCTGCATCCATTATCAAGTCTAGAAGTAAACTTAAGAAATTCAAAGAAGCTAAGAAAGTAACCTTAATATTTTTTGTGCCCGTACGCACTTCAATTCAATCTTGTAATCTAGGGCTGCTTCACTTGCACTGAGTGGCAGATTCGCTTTTACAAGAAGCTTTCCTTTTCTGCTTACCCTACTCTCCAGTGAGGTGATGCATAACCTGTTTGATTGCACGTAAACATTTCCACCAAAGTTGGTAAGTGGTTTTCGTAGCACTGGTGAAGAAATAGATGCCCTGTGGAATGATGCGTGTCCATTAAGTATTGGTTGATCAACTGTACCTCTGACCTATTAAGTCAAGTCATGCGACAAGATTCAGAGAAGTTAATATCAATATTTGGGAAAAATTATATTCATTTTACCAACCTCAAGCTTCAAATTCGCATTTCCATGAAGCCAATTGGCATGTGGAGATAAAGCTGTAACCAATGTCATTCCCCCGTCTTTTATATCAGCATCAATCCTGACTTCTCGCCTTGGTCGTAGCTTCAGTTGCTTCGTAGTTATAACTTATAAGTTAAATTGCATCACAATCTCATCCCATATCATTTATGAAAACAATTCAAATCATCAATTCACCCATCAAAGTTTTATAGATACATTCCACACTATCATTCAAAATTGATACTTTATCTTCAAATTGTTTCCTATATTTAAGACTTATAAAAAAATGTGTTTTTTAACTTTTGCTATACAAATGTTGAAAACATTAATTTTTTAATTGAAGTAAAAATATCTAATGAAAACATATATCTTTTCCTTAAAGTAAACAGTCTCTAACAAGATACCAAATATATATGTAATGGTAAAAATAGCAAGAAAAAGAGAAATCTTTTACACAAACCAACGGATTCTAAAAACAACCAATTTTAAAATTAAAGGTACAAATTGAAAATGGAAACAAATAAGTCCAGGGCAAAGCGGTGGTAAAGAATCATCAGTGAAACAATCTTTAATCAAATTTTATTTACCTTTTAACCAAATCAGATTAGTCAGTGTTAGATTGTAAACAAAAACCAGAAATCAGTTACCATTGTTTCATATAAAAGCTATAAATCTAGAGAAATAATCAACAGAAATTCATTCAGTACCTTTGAGAGTGTGTGTGACTTCCTCTTTCTCTGGTTTCCACCTCCATCGTTCCCTGGTGCTTGTTCTCTCAGATCTGAATGTGAATAGTGCTTTCCCCTTTTCTCTTTGCCTTCTCTCTACCTCTGATGATTTTATTTCTTTCTCTCTCAAAACCTAATAGTCAGAGACGACTATGTTTATGAAAAAACTAAAATAAAGGTAAAAAACAAAATGTCACATTTTTAATAACTAATAACAAAATGATTAAAAAACAGTGTAGCTGAAGTTAGTGGAGAACCTGCAATTCGCGGAGGAGAGAGGCGCAGGTGGTGCGAGAGAGGAAAAGGAAGGAGGCGTGGCGGCCATTAGTGCGAAGAAGAGAAAGCGAAGAGCGAAAACTCTAACTGAGAGAGAGAGTGATGATGAAGAAATGAGAAGAATTTGAGAAGGAATTACGAACGTTGAAGAAATTAGAAGGATTATGGAAGATCCCATTATCTGAACCCAAAACGGAGGAGACAAAAACCTCCTCTTGCCATGCTCCTAGCGCGAATACTCCAAACTCTGTTTGAAGTCCAAAAAACGTGAATAAAAGGTGCGGGGAAGGAGTATGGCTGGGAAAAAAAACGAATAGATTGAGGCTAAGACGGGGAATGATTAACTAAATTATACTAAATTATGGATTATTTATATTATTTTGTATTATAAAAACTAAATTATTTTTTATAAAAATTAAATTATACTTATTTGTAGTTCAGTTCAAAAAATTTAAATTTTTTTTATTAACAGTTTAGTTAACTACTTCAAACTATGTACTTTATTTTACTTTTACTTCTTTAATTGTTTTGCTCTTCTTCTATTTCCAACAACACAAACATAAGAAATAAAGGTACGAGTATATATATATATATATATAATTTAGATTTTATTAATTTTGTTTTCTGTGACGACATGAGAAAATTTTTTTTACGTCACTTATATATATATATATATATATAGATAAATAAATAAATAAATATTTTTTTTCAAGTCTCTTAAAAAGTTAACTATTATTATAATAATTATTAAAATAAAATAATATTATTAAATTTATACTAAAATAATTATCTATTTTAAAAAAAAAACTAAATTTTATTATATTGTAATTATATTTCAAAAACTGGTAATTATTTTTATAACTTAATAAAATTAACTATAATTGTAAAAATAAAAAGATAAAAGTACTTATGTAAAGGTTTAATACCCAATTTTGTCCCCACTTTGGTTCGGAAATCTCAAGTTAGTCCCTTTATAGAAATGTGAGTGCAATGGATCCTTACTTGTAATTATTTGAGTCTAATGAGTCTCTTCCGTTAAATAGAAGGAAACGGAGTTAGTGGGCTGATGATGTGGCAGTTGTCTTTGGTGAGGTGTCAAGACGCAATTGTTTGCGTGCTTACGTGGTGTTAGGGTTCCCCATTTTCAAATTGGGTTTTATTAAAAATTGGGGATAAAAGGATTTGGGGGTGATTTGTTGGAGAAATCTTGAGGGAAGTTCTGGAGATAACTCACCCCAGTTGGACCGGGTTCCGTCTTCGTCGTTGATGGACCGGATTAGGTCTTTTAGTTTTCGTAGAACAGAAAGTGAAAGATCCGAGCCGGTCCAAAATTCTGAGTCTGGAATGAATCTGGTACGAACTCCATCTTTGTTGGAGCACGTTAGGCGTTTTAGTCTGGATTTAGGTAAAGTGCAGAAGGAAAGTTGTGACTTGGTTGAGCAGCAATTAAGCCGTGCTCCTTCCTTCCTGCAGCGGCTTAAGTCCTTGACCTTTGACAGATCGGAGTCCGAAGCTGAGGTGAGGGATGGTGGGGAGTTCGTGGAGGAAAGGGAAGAAGAGGAAGGGGTGGACGCTAAGGCTGATGATTTCATCAACAGGTTTAGGCAGCAACTCAGGTTGCAGAGGCTTGACTCTATTCTACGATGCAGGGATATGCTCACACGAAACTCATAATAACACTTGAATTTAATATTATTTGAAGGAGAAGATCACCTTTTTTCGAATGTTTCTTGCTTGAACACGAGAATTTGGCTACCTGGTCTGTTGTCTGTAATCTGTATTTGTAAACCGTTGCTGTTTTGGTATTGTTATTCGAAAAAAAAATAATTAATCGATATGTATAGCAAGCAGCTAGCGATAATCTTTTGAATGTAGACAATTTTTAAAGATGAAGTCTGAGTTTTTATTTTATTTTGTAGGTTATTTATTTGTCTGGATGTTAGTCTCATCACTTGTACTGATTTACGTACCTTCACCAAGACGACCTAATTAATTGAAACTTTAAAAGGAAACAAAATTATGGAAAAGCAACATAAATATTTTATTACAGGAATTCCTTAGCTCGTTTCTATAATAGAATTCCCCTAATATATATTTTTGGCATAGGTCTCTTGGGAGTCTTCTTCAACCTTTGGCGGGGCTCCATAGTCACTTAGACTTACTTTTCCATTATCAAGTTTATCAGCTGAATGTTGGTCAAAAAGTGTTTACACTGAGTACTGACATTTGGATTATTAAATTCTGCATATGCACAATCACATGTTTAAGGAGGGAGGGCATTAAACAGCCACGATAAAATAAAACATTTCATTTTAATCACATAGCTCAAATATTATTTGCTTGTATTATAAGACTTCTAGCAGCATTTATTTTACTAACAATTGTATTCATATTGTTGAATATATATATCTAACACATATAAACAGCCTTACGTCATTTCCCCATTCATAAATTGTTAGGCAACTCAAGCATTGTAAATAAGCGTATTTAAAAAAACTCAATAGCCTTCTGTGGGCAAATTTTGTTAATTAAACTAAAAATATTAATAACGCCTGCTGGCGTAGGACAAGACATTGAACACAGGGGAGTAAATGCAGAATGCTGGGATTCATAACTTTATGAAAACTCATTAAAAGAATCACACTTCAAATGTAAAAGTCATGGCTATTAAACTCAAAAGGAACCTTTTTTTCCTCTTGCCTCTTTACACACATCACTAATTAAATTGTCGTTAAACTAAAAGTACACATGCTGATGTCCATCGAGACCAAACTATGTTCTTTTTTTGGGGGATATGGTAAGAAAAAGGGGGCATTGGGGGATTACAGTAATATTGAAGAGTCTAGTAACCAGTACGAAGTTTTAATGCCAGGATATCAAAATCAAGCAGCTGGAACCTTTCTCCCATCTTCTATAAAGAAAATTGCTGTTTCTGGAACCTGCAAAAGGAAGGTAGATTTTCGATCACACGAGATTTTAAACCATTTAACTCCAGGTCTCCTACTATCTTGAAATTAATCATAACAAAGAAAACATATGAAACGCTTTTCAAAGGATTCTTTGAGCTAACTAGAGATTACTTACATTTTTGTTTAGACTCATCGATTAAAGATGTCAAACAAATGGAGTCAGTAATAGATGTCAACAAAAATAGATATAGTCTCACTAACAACATATCTTTCAATAAGCAGCAGGCCTATCTTAGCCGATGACATTCATATAAAAACAGATGCATCTTTACAGCTAATGTTTACAAACATTTTCATGACCAAATTCATCCATCAGTACTGAAAACAAAATATTAACCATATCATGCATGAAATATGTTGGCTACATTCAGCTGCAGTATCATAGATGAAGGACATGTCCCATATATCATATAAGATGGTGTCAAAGATAGATTGCCGATCTGAACAACAAATTTCCTTGCTCAGTTTAATAACCAAATTAAAATATGCATCGGTCTCCCACAAGAGAAGATTATAATGGAAATTATGTTACTGAAACTTGATAACTCTAATTTTCCTTTTTAATTGTTTCTTTTAATCACTGTCAACAATACATACATTTAAATTAGATTACACAATTACAATGCCAAACAACCAACAACCAAAATTACTTACATCAGGCCATGTATCTGTAATGAATTCCACGATGTCATAAGCTATATCCCCTTGAACATCAATTTGTTCTTTCTCGGTTGGTCCCTAACATCAATCAATCCACAAAAGTGTAAGACATTATATCCATATATGAACCAACAGTACTAGGTGTTGATCGTAGTTGTCAATCCCAAATACCAGTGCAGAGGAATTGTCCTCTTAAACACTATATAGCAGAATAGAGGGTAGCAAGATAGCCACTATGGTAACCAATTAGAAGAGAGCACAAGACAAGGAGATGAAAGAAATGTTTCAGAGAGATTAAATAAAAGACAGAACGAAGACCGAAAAGATCACGGTTAACCAGATTATCTAAGAGACGATAATAAAAAAACTATGGATAACAGAGTGTTACAAGACTAAGAAACAACGGTGTCAATTCTTATTCATAGAAGGGGGATTCATTCCAAATTGACCCCTAAAAAACCTTAAATAGCGCTGTTTCATTGTTTAAACAAGTTTTTGTGACCCACTCCAATAGCACTCGCTCCATCTGCAATTTTCCATGATTTTGTCCACTATTGCTGCTGTAACAGCAGCTACTCCAAATTGCAACAATATTCCACTTTTGCCGCTCAATGACACAACTAGGGTGAGTTATCTCCAGAACTTCCCTCAAGATTTCTCCAACAAATCACCCCCAAATCCTTTTATCCCCAATTTTTAATAAAACCCAATTTGAAAATGGGGAACCCTAACACCACGTAAGCATGCAAACAATTGCGTCTTGACACCTCACCAAAGACAACTGCCACATCATCAGCCCACTAACTCCGTTTCCTTCTATTTAACGGAAGGGACTCATTAGACTCAAATAATTACAAGTAAGGATCCATTGCACTCACATTTCTATAAAGGGACTAATTTGAGATTTCCAAACCAAAGTGGGGACAAAATTGGGTATTAAACCTTATGTAAATAATTATAAAATATAATATTATATATATGAGAATTCAGAAAAAGGTGAGAAGAGAAGAAAGATGAGAGTTTTTATATTAAACTAGATAATTGTCAAAATAAAAATATTTCGAATAACGCAAAACAGAGATAAACAGAAATATTTTTTAGAGATTAAATTTTTAATCTATATAAAATAATATATAAACAAATTTATATTATTAAATTAAACTATATTTAATATGAGAATCAAATTTTAGACATTTTATATTTTTAAATTAATAATAAATAGTAATGATAAATAATTATAGTTATTAATTTAATTTTAATAATATGATAAAATAGTACCAATAATATTTCATTAATTTTTTTAAATTTTTTATTATAATTATTTACTAATTCTAATTATATAGATTTATAATTTAATTTTTTTAAATGCTGTGATGTTATTGAATATTAATTTATTTGTTTGTAATTATTAAAAAAAATCAAATTGAATTAATTCTTTTAACTTTATCGATGATTAGCCATTGACAGTTGTACTAGTGCAAAACTACATTTATTTATTAGAAAAAGGTGCATTGTAGTTAACTGAATTGTTTTGTAGTTAACTGAACTAAAAAGTAGTTTAGTTCAGTTTTTTTGAACTATTTTCTAGTGCAGTTCAGTTTTTTTAAACTATTTTATAGTTAATTGTAATAGATTTATAGTGCAGTGCAAATAGTGCAGTTTGCCCACCCCTAATAGAGGCTGAGGGAGAGAGACGTGAATGAAGGTTCGTGAATAAATGGCGCAGGGAAGGGTAAGGGTTGGGGGAAAATGAGTTCAGTGACTGAGGGAGAGAAAAGTGAATGAAGTCCCGCGAAGAAGGGGAATGAACTAGAAAAATATTCAGTTGTTACGGACAGTTCATTACAGAACCGCCAGAAATTTATTAGGGGTTTATGCAACCGCCGAAAAATAACCCTCTTTCATTTCTTTTTCTCTCAACTCCTTCTCTTCCATTTCTTTTTCTCTCAACTCCTTCTCTTCCATTTCTTTTTCTCTCAATCCCTTCTCTTCCATTTCTTTTTCTGATAACTCCTTCTTTTCCATTTGCTTTTATGCATTAATTTACTTTTTTTTTTGCTAACTTTCCATTTTTCCTTTTCTTCATCTCTCTTTCTCCTCTCAGAATTACAACATCTCTTTTCCAATATTCATCCAACATTATTTCTTTAAATTGCTATTTTAATTTGATCTCAATTTGCGAAACAAAATTATCAATAAATAATTTATGATATGCATTAAGTTAAGGGGAAACTTTAAAACTAGTTACTACCATAAGTCCAAAAATATTTAAACAAATAAAAGCGAAAAAAAAATCTAATTAAAATATCAAGAGCCGAAACACTAATACTAACTAATGAGAAAATTTGGGAAATGACATTCTTATATCAAATTTGGAGAAAGATATTGAGTCACACTCAAGAAAGATGTGAATGTGAGTGGTAAGACATGTTAATCATTGTAAGCTATCTTGCTAAGATAAATTTGGATTCTTATAACTTCAAGGTTCTCACAAAGAGAAACCTATTTTTTATATCAAAACTCATATATTTGTCATTACATGTATATCATTTTTTAGGCCAAACTATAAAAGACTCTCAATTTCACATAAAGTCTTACTAAGTAGTCTTTAATGTCTACTAGTGCTATCTTTTATTCCCATTATATGTATAATTATTTTCCACACGAAAACATAAGTGATTCACTTTCCTCTAGCTTTTTATCTCTATAGGCGACTATTCAACCTCTTAATTAAAAACATAAAAAAAAATCACGAACAAAACCCAAAATTATATTGATCCTCTCAATATTATATCAAGTAGACTCAAGCATATGAGACATAATGTGTATTGACATATAACAATTGATCTAGCTAGATATATGAACCCTATAATGAAGGGAGCACATCCCTTACATATTTATAACCTTGTTAAAACAATATTTGAAAGAAAAAGAATCATGTTTTTTTAACAAATAGAGTACATGTTGTAAGGTATCAAAGTCTTAAAGATGTCACTAACTTACTAGAAAAAGTGAACAAAAGTGAATCGCATATCATATAATGGAAAAAGTTCTAAATTTGATATTCATTTATAAGAACTTAAATACTTAAATTAAGTGGCAGGTAATGTTCAGTTTTAAGTTGTTTAATTACCTACTTGACATCAATTGAAAGGCACTATAATCAACCTTCATTACGAAAATTCTTAATTGTAAGACTCATGAAAAATATTTCTCTCAATAGTAACAATTTTATTACTAGATTTCTTTGTGAATGGAAAATATAATAAGAAATAAGAAATTTTGGTAGCTTAATTTGTAGAAAATTGTGGTGATTTCAAGATCATGGGTTCAAACTCTCTTCTACCTTTTTGTTAAAAAAATAAAAATAAAATATTGATAGTGGATAAAGCACTCAGATTTTAAGGCATTATTGAGGGATCCGATATGTCAAGTGGTGATTAAAATATTAATATAATAAATAATATTAAAATAATAAATAATATTAAAAAATTGTTGAATAGTAAAATTTTTGGACTATAAATAGCCATGAGAGGGGAGGTTATTCTGCACAAAGAGAGGAAGAATCAAGTGAGAAATCTTGAGAAATAGAGAAGAAAGAGTTAGGAAGAAATTTTTAGTTGCAAGAAGAGTAGAAGTTCTGGAGGGTTTTCGGGGAAAAAAATTCTGAGCAAGAGATTAAGTCTGGAATAGAGGTAGGGGAGCTAACCTTTCTAAGCTTTTATATTATGATTTAGTATTGTTTTATTACTATTCATGTCTTGAAATTCTGTGTGAATACTGTTAATGAAAAACACAGGTGCTTGTTATATATCTATCTATATTGAATTTCTGTGTTAATATTATATGTTGTTGTTTTGAATCTATAAATAAGAAATTTGTTAAAACTAGTTGAGGAACACTTTGGCTAAGGAAAGACTTGGTACTTAAGTTGTCCATTGTGACACGCCTCTCTTTCCTAGAAGTCTACTCGACAAGTTTTTAACTTAAATCTTGTTGAACAAATTATGTACTGTTAAATTATTGCGCAATATATCTTGTTGGAATGAAAATTTCTGATGAATTCATGTTATTGTGGTAGATATGAAATTATGAATTATAATTGTGATGGTAGGATAGAGGAATCTTAAAAACCGGAGTTGGTACATCCTTGATCATAGAGCAGCCCTGGTCAAATCCAGTAAGTTGTGACTAGTCATATGTACTGGCGTTTATGGTGAGTTTGATTCGTCAAACATTTGATTCTTCTCCGGTGACCATTTATGGTGATATTTTAGTATTGTTAATTTATTTTGTGATATATTCATTTTGTATTATTTCTGTGATGATTGTATTTTATTATATTGGATTTGAATTTATGCATCTGAACATGATATGAGTATTATGGGGAGATTTTGTAATGGTATAATATGAGTTGAGGAATATGAGCATGGTATGAGTCTCGTGGAGAGATTCTATAAGGATACGGTATTTGTGTACATGTTGATGTTGAGGGTCCTGTTGTTGGAGGTTATCCTGATACTCTAATAATCATACAGTCTCAAGTAGAGAATGATGAATTATGTGGTGAGAGGGGCAGGAGGTCCTGGTCTATGTGCCGATTTTGGACATAGTGTTGAGGACTAACCTTGTGGATGGTATGGAGTATTTTGGAAGTGTATTTGTAAGAAGAAGTAGAAGTCATCACAAGTGCATAACCTCCCGTGACCGCTCATCAACGTATCATCTGGATGAGTGTCTATTGGGTATTGTGGGATGAGTGTCTATTGGGTATTGTGGGATGAGTGTCTATTGGATATTGTGGAACGAGTGTCTATTGAGTACTGTGGGATGAGTGTTTATTGGGTATTGTGGGACGAGTATCTATTAGGAATTGTGGTATGATGGGATGAGTATCTATGGTGTGATTGTGGTATGATGGTATGAGGGTGTCTAACATAATTATTATATGATATTTGTTGAGTGTATCAAAGTAATTATGCATGTTTTATAAATGATTTGTTGCATGTTAGCTCACCCTACTTGTTTGTGTTTGTATATGTGCGATGATCGTATAATTCGTTATACGGGAGCAGATGAAGGAATGTCGTCTGATCCAGTGCCAATGAAGAAAGAGATAGAAGAATAAATTAGAAGAATTCGAGTTATATTTATGAGTTTGTAGTTGAAATCTGAGTTTAAAACATATATATATATATATATATATATATATATATATATATATATATATATATATATATGTCAACTATGAATTTTCAGTGTGAGATTATGGGATGTTACCTTAAATGTAATGCTACAATATATAAATTATGAATTATCAAGTGTGAGATTATGGGATGTTACGTTAATGATATCAGAGCGGTTCGTCCTTATGACGACCTAAGAGTTGTGGATTTATCCTACGAACTCATATTATGAATCATAATGACAATAATTCTCTGTGTGAACAGAGAAATGACACGCACACAACCCAACTGTGAAACCTCTAATATGCCTAGCTTGGTGATAGGTTGTCGTTGAAACTATCAAATTAATACTCCTTTTCAAGCAACTTCAGTATTGCCAAGTAGTATTCAAGAAAGTAGATAGGGTTAAAGTATCCCTGAGTTGTCTCCCAACGAATACAGAATTGCCTTTTAATATTTGAATCTTATGAATGCAATGCAATGTTCAAGAATAAAAATGATGTTTGGAGAAGGTTTAAAGAACAAATAAGAAACTTAAAAACGATTATAATGAAATAGGCTAATTCCACTGCTTTTCCAAGATAGATTCATCATCGGTTATTCACAGATAATTGTTCAATTGATTATTATTTAAATTTCAAATTAATTAAAGTACATTCTTAATTAATTTGAGGGTGATCATGCATTTAACCAAAGTAAATTCTCAATCAAATGCAAAACCTTTCTAGATTATTCACAATGAATTCAACCAAAGTACATTCTCAATCAAATCCTATTGTGTTTAATCATGTCTATTCTTAAATCGCCTAACCAAATTAAAAACTAATCAATCAAAGTAAATTCTCAATTGATTATAGTTGAAATTATTACTACCAATCAAAGTACATTCTCAATTGATAGTAAAAACCAATTAATCATATGAAAGTTCCTAAATTAAATCAAAGTAGATTCTCAATTAAACCTAGAAACCCTAGAACTCATATAATCAATATGCATGTAGATTCAAACACATTATGATGCAAAAATCTTTGCTTTTAATTTGATAGAGAGATGAAAGACATAGAGAGAGAACAACTTAAATCAATAATCAAAATAAACAATTGCATTAACTCAATCTAACCTCAAAATCCATAATGGAATTACAGCAGAATAGCCCTAGATGCTTAGCTCTTCATGAATGGAGTTGAATACAAGATGAAATAAGAGAGAGAGAAGTGGTGAATGAATGAATGAAGTCCACTCCTCTTTTCTGCCTCCCCTAGGTCTCTTTATATAAGGCTTGATTGGGCTTGGACTCTGAATATTCAGTTGATAGAATCTTTTATCTTATATCTTCCAAATAACTAAAAGATTTAGATAATTATAACATTATTTGGAAGATATTTTTTGTTGATATTCCCAAATTAAATTAATTCAACAACTGAATTTTATCTTTTAACTTTTTTGAATTTCCAAAATTACACGTAAGCCCTAAAATTTCCTCTATCTGCACTTTAGCCATAATTGAATTTCCCAAAATTGCAACAGAACCCCTTAATTGACCAGACTTTGACTGTTTGACCAGCTTTGACTCATATGGTCGTGGCCAATGGAAGCTTGCCACGTGGCAGCCCTCTTTCTCACCCAATTAGGGTTTTAGATTGGGAAAGGGCTTCTGCCTTTGCTCCTGCAGCGGCTTCGACGGTGATTGCTATGCGACGGCGCTGACGATGAGGTGGTTGGTCAGATCTAGGGTTCATAGCGGCGGCGCGACATTGGGGTTTGCGGCGGCGACGCCTTGCAGCATGGTGATGACGGCGGCACGACAGTGGCGACTAGAGTTAGGTTAGGATGATGAAATTAGGGTTTCTGTTTGGGGAAGATGATGATGTGTCAAGGGTGGTGACGTGGCAACAACTGATTGGTTAATTTGGTGTGCAGAGGATTAATGACATGGCAACTTCTTGATGGTCAGATGTGTGGATATTAGATTTCCATGTGGCATGATCTAGGGAAGTTTGGCTTAGGAGGGGTATGGGTAGGGAAATTTAGGAGGTGTATTTAGAATAGGGTTACTGTTTGGCTTAGTATTGGGCCTGGTTAAGAGGAAAGGGGTGTATGTAGGGAAATTGGGAGGTGCAAGGGTAAAAGTTGTCTGTTTGGCCCATCTGTACATTATTTTCCAAATAAAACCTGATTTTGGGTCTTGAATTGCCCTTTGGACCAATAGAACTTATAATTTCAGCTGCACCAATAAACATTAGAACATCCAAGAATAATTTATGCGCTAAAACACACTTTTTACGCCCCTTTTATTTCCAAACACAATCAATCCAATCATGAGAAATCTTCTTTAAATCAACCATTTAAGCACAAATATCTCATCAAAAATTTAAATTTTAAAGCATAAATGTGGGCATAAATATGCATTCATCACTTGGCAAGAGCTTTGGAGGCTATCACATCTGCTCTTCAACAACAGGGCGCTGCTTTAGTGCAACAGCACGAAATGGCTCTGCAACAATTAGAAGCGGCTAGGCTGAGTTTTGAAGCCAGTCAAAGAGAACATGAGGAAGCCTTAAGGCAACTATCTGAGAATGACACGTCTGTAGAAGCTCAAAGGATTCGGGAATGGACCTTAGAAAACTTTCTACAACACTGTCCACCTACTTTTAATGGGAGGACAAGTCCGGACGAGGCTGATCTATGGATAAGAAATATGGAAAAGATTTTTTATGCGAAAAATTGTTCATCAGAAACTAGGTTGACATACTCCGAGTATCAGCTGTTTGGAGAAGCAATACACTAGTGGGACAACATCAAGCTAGTATTACAGGAAGATGGTGAGATTATTACCTGAGAAGTTTTTAAGAATAAGTTTTACGCTGAGTACTTTCCGGACAGTGTAAGATATGCAAAAGAGGTGGAGTTCTTGCAGCTCGTGCAAGGTAACAAGTCGATAGCTGAGTATGCAGACAAGTTCAAACAGTTGAGACATTTCTACACCCAACCAGCAAATGAAGAATGGAGGTGTAGGAAATTTAAAAATGGATTTAGAACAGACATACAACTAGTCGTGAACCCTTTAGCTATTAAAGAGTTTTCTGCTTTAGTTGAACATGCCAAAGTTGCGGAAAGGTTAACGAGTGAGATTGAAGTTCAGTAGAAGTCATAAAGGGTGGGAGGACCATCTAGGTCACGAGTTGGACAGAATGTAAGGATTCGACCTTATGAAAGACCGCAGCCTCAGAGGATTTCTCATCAGTAACAACATCAACAGAGAATAATCCGATGTTTCGTCTACAGAGGACCTCATCTGAAGAGCGTCTGTCCACAAGTTACTGTGCGCAACAAATGTTTTCTTTGCGGAGCAGAAGGGCATTTTGCTAGAGATTGTCCCTCTAACAAAAGAGAAACAACTCAACCTCAACAACCACCTCAACAGGGAAGGACTGACAATAGGCCACAAGCGATTGGAAGAGTCTATGCTTTAACGGGGGCAGAAGCTGCCAAATCAGGTACCCTCATCATTGGATGTTGTATTATAGCTGGTAGAGACTTGAATGTGTTGTTTGATTCTGGAGTGACACACTCCTTTTTGTCTGAAACTCTTATTCAAGAGTTGAATCTACCCGTGAAAGAGCTGCAGTATGATCTTATAGTGTCTACACTGGCCTCCAAATTGATAAAAACATCGAGGATGTGTCCTCAATGTCCAATAGTTGTAGAAGGACGTAGGTTCAAAGTACATCTTATATCTTTACCTCTACAAGGTTTAGATGTAATCTTAGGAATTGATTGGTTATCTGCTAATCGTATCCTTATAGACTGTAACAAGAAGGAGTTGATTTTCCCTAATCCTGAAAAATCGGAGTTGTTGTCATTACAACAAGTGTTAAAAGAAGTAAAAGAAGGATCTTCGTGTTTCATTATCTTGACTCATCTGGAAGTTGAGAAAAATGAACAAAATCTTGATATTCCCATAGTTAATGAGTTTAGTGATGTGTTTCCAGAAGAAGTACCAGGATTGCCACCTCAATGAGAAGTAGAATTCTCCATCGATTTAATACCTGGAGCTGGACCAGTATCGATAGCTCCATATCGAATGGCCCCAGCAGAGTTGGCAGAGCTGAAGAAGCAAATTGAAGAGCTGTTGGAAAGACAATTCATCCGACCAAGCGTATCACCATTGGGGGGCACCGGTACTGCTGGTGAAGAAGAAAGATGGTAGATCTAGATTGTGTGTCGACTATAGGCAGTTGAACAAGTTAACCATCAAGAACAAGTACCCTTTGCCTAGGATTGACGATTTGATGGATCAATTGCATGGAGCTCAAGTATTTTCAAAGATAGATCTAAGGTCTGGATATCATCAAATTTTGGTTAAAGCTGAAGATGTACAGAAGACTACTTTTAGATCGAGATACGGGCATTACGAGTATGTAGTTATGCCGTTCGGGGTAACTAATGCTCCAGCTTTTTTCATGGATTACATGAACAAAATCTTTCGACCCTTCTTAGATAAGTTTGTCGTAGTCTTTATAGATGACATACTCATTTATTCCAAAAGTCGAGAAGAACATGATGAGCATTTAAGAATTGTGCTTGGGATCTTGAGAGAAAAGAAACTATATGCAAAGTTTTCAAAGTGTGAGTTATGGATACAGAAGGTGCAATTCTTGGGACATGTTATATCAGCTCTAGGCATAGCAGTGGATCCAACCAAAGTGGAAGCAGTGCTACGGTGGGAGAGACCAAATACTATAACGAAAATACGGAGCTTTGTGGGCTTAGTTGGATACTATAGAAGATTTATAGAAGGTTTTTCTAAAATAGTAGCGCCTTTAACACAACTAACTCGCAAAGATCAACCGTTTGTTTGGATGGATAAGTATGAGAAAAACTTCCTAGAATTGAAGCAAAGGTTGACAAGTGCACCAATATTGATTATCCCAAATCCAAGTAAGTCTTTTGAGATTTACTGTGATGCTTCACACCAGGGGTTAGGTTGTGTGCTCATGCAAGAAAAGAAGGTAGTGGCTTATGCTTCAAAACAATTAAAGGTTCATGAGAAGAATTATCCTACTCATGACCTAGAATTGGCAGCAGTGGTGTTTTCTCTGAAGATTTGGCGACACTATCTTTATGGTGTCCAATTTCAAGTATTCAGCGATCACAAAAGTTTGAAGTACTTATTTGACCAGAAAGAGCTAAATATGAGGCAAAGGCGGTGGATGGAATTTTTAAAGGATTATGACTTTGAACTTTTGTATCATCCGAGAAAGGCGAATGTAGTAGCTGATGCTTTGAGTAGGAAGACGGTACATGTTTCCCATATGATGATCAAAGAATTAGAGTTGATGGAGAAATTCAGAGATCTCAAGCTATAGATAGAGTATGAAGTAGATTTCATTAGATGTAGTAGTCTGACTATATTTAGCGACTTTCTAAGTTTAATCAAGGAGAAACAATTGGTGGACCCTAACCTGAAAGAGATAGCAGAATCGATCGAAACAAAACCAACTAAAGAATTTAGGTTAGGACCTGATGGTGTATTAAAATTTAGAAGTAGAGTGTGTGTACCAGACAATGCAGAGATAAAAAGATTAATCCTTGAAGAAGGACACAAGAGTCATTTTAGCATGCATCCCGGCATGGCTAAAATGTATCAAGATCTTAAGGAGTCCTTTTGGTGGCCTGGAATGAAGAAGGAAGTAGCGCAGTTTGTAGTGGCTTGTTTGACTTGTCAAAAGGCAAAAGTGGAACACCAAAGGCCTGAAGGAATGCTACAACAATTAGACATACCAGAGTGGAAATGGGATAGCATTTCTATGGATTTTTTTACCCATTTACCATGAACAATTAGAGGTAATGATGCCATCTAGGTCATCATTGATCGATTGACAAAAAGTGCTCACTTCTTAGCAATAAATCTGAGAATGTCAATGACTAAGCTGGCACAATTGTACATAAAAGAAATAGTGAGATTGCACGGTATACCTTCTAGCATTGTGTCAGATAGAGACCCAAGATTTACTTCTAGATTCTGGCAAACCCTACAGGAAGCTATGGGCAGCAAATTACGAATGAGTTCCGCGTATCATCCCTAAACTGATAGACAATCTGAAAGAACTATCCAGTCATTAGAAGACCTGTTGAGAACTTGCGTATTAGATCATCTTGGTAGTTGGGATGAAATACTTCCTCTTGTGGAATTTACCTATAACAACAGTTTCCAAGCAAGCATAGGTATGGCACCTTATGAGGCTCTGTATGGCAGACGATGTCAAACTCCGTTGTGCTGGTATCAGGATGGTGAATCCGTTTTAATAGGACCTGAGCTACTACAACAAACCTCCAATAAAGTAAAATTGATACGGGAAAGAATGAAGGCTTCTCAGAGTAGAAAAAAATCATATGCAGATCAAAGGAGGAGACCGTTAGAGTTTGCGGTTGGGAATCATGTTTTCCTGCGAGTAACTTCAACCACGGGTGTTGGAAGAGCCCTTCGCTCGAGGAAACTTTCTCCTAAGTTCATTGGTCCATACCAAATTTTGAGACGAATTGGGCCAGTCGCTTACGAGATTGTGTTACCCCCTCAGTTGGCCAATCTCCATTCAGTTTTTCATGTTTCCCAACTAAGAAAGTATGTACCTGATCCTTCTCACATTTTAGAAATAGAGGATATTCAAATTCGAGAGGATCTCTCTGTGGAAGTACAACCTGTTTGTAAAGAAGACACTAAAACAAAGGAACTTAGGGGAAAAACTATCAATTTAGTCAGGGTGGTTTGGGATAAGAGAACATGTGACTCTACATGGAAACTAGAAGAAGAAATGAAGCAATTATACCCTCAACTATTTTCTTAAAGTATAGAATTTTCGAGGTTGAAAATTTTTGTTGTTGGGGAGAATGTAAGACCCATGAAAAATATTTACCTTAATAGTAACAATTTTATTTCTAGATTTCTTTGTGAATGGAAAATATAATAAGTTTATGTAAGAAAAATAAAATGTGGAAAGCTAAATAAGAAATTTTGGTAGCTTAATTGGTAGAAAATTGTGGTGATTTCAAGAACATGGGTTCAAACTCTCTTCTACCTTTTTGTTAAAAAAAAATTTAAAATATTGATAGTGGATAAAGCACTCAGATTTTAAGGCATTATTGAGGGATCCAATATGTCAAGTGGTATTAAAATATTAATATAATAAATAATATTCAAATAATAAATAATATTAAAAAATTGTTGAATAGTAAAATTTTTGGACTATAAATAGCCATGAGAGGGGAGGTTATTCTGCACAAAGAGAGGAAGAATCAAGTGAGAAATCTGGAGAAATAGAGAAGAAAGAGTTAGGAAGAAATTTTTAGTTGCAAGAAGAGTAGAAGTTCTGGAGGGTTTTCGGGGAAACAAATTCTGAGCAAGAGATTAAGTCTGGAATAGAGATAGGGGAGCTAACCTTTCTAAGCTTTTATATTATGATTTAGTATTGTTTTATTACTATTCATGTCTTGAAATTCTGTGTGAATACTGTTAATGAAAAACATAGGTGCTTGTTATATATCTATCTATATTGAATTTCTGTGTTAATATTATATGTTGTTGTTTTGAATCTGTAAATAAGAAATTTGTTAAAACTAGTTGAGGAACACTTTGGCTAAGGAAAGACTTGGTACTTAAGTTGTCCATTGTGACACGCCTCTCTTTCCTAGAAGTCTACTCGACAAGTTTTTACCTTAAATCTTATTGAACAGATTATGTACTGTTAAATTATTGCGCAATATATCTTGTTGGAATGAAAATTTCTGATGAATTCATGTTATTGTGGTAGATATGGAATTATGAATTATAATTGTGATGGTAGGATAGAGGAATCTTAAAAACCGGAGTTGGTACATCCTTGATCATAGAGCAGCCCTGGTCAAATCCAGTAAGTTGTGACTAGTCATATGTACTGGCGTTTATGGTGAGTTTGATTCGTCAAACATTTGATTCTTCTCCGGTGACCATTTATGGTGATATTTTAGTATTGTTAATTTATTTTGTGATATATTCATTTTTTATGATTTCTGTGATGATTGTATTTTATTAGATTGGATTTGAATTTATGCATCTGAACATGATATGAGTATTATGGGGAGATTTTGTAATGGTATAATATGAGTTGAGGAATATGAGCATGGTATGAGTCTCGTGGAGAGATTCTGTAAGGATACGGTATTTGTGTATATGTTGATGTTGAGGATCCTGTTGTTGGAGGTTATCCTGATACTCTAATAATCATCCAGTCTCAAGTAGAGAAGGATGAATTATGTGGTGAGAGGGGCAGGAGGTCCTGGTCTATGTGCCAGTTTTGGACATAGTGTTGAGGACTAACCTTGTGGATGGTATGGAGTATTTTGGAAGTGTATTTGTAAGAAGAAGTAGAAGTCATCACAAGTGCATAACCTCCCGTGACCGCTCATCAATGTATCATCCGGATGAGTGTCTATTGGGTATTGTGGGATGAGTGTCTATTGGGTATTGTGGGATGAGTGTCTATTGGGTATTGTGGAACGAGTGTCTATTGAGTATTGTGGGATGAGTGTTTATTGGGTATTGTGGGACGAGTGTCTATTAGGAATTGTGGTATGAGGGGATGAGTATCTATGGTGTGATTGTGGTATGATGGTATGAGGGTGTCTGACATAATTATTATATGATGTTTGTTGAGTGTATCAAAGTAATTGTGCATGTTTTATAAATGATTTGTTGCATGTTAGCTCACCCTTCTTGTTTGTGTTTGTGTATGTGCGATGATCGTATAATTCGTTATACGGGAGCAGATGAAGGAATATCGTCAGATCCAGTGCCAATGAAGAAAGAGATAGAAAAATAAATTAAAAAAATTCGAGTTATATTTATGAGTTTGTAGTTGAAATCTGAGTTTAAAATATATATATATATATATATATATATATATATATATATATATATATATATATATATATATATATATGTCAACTATGAATTTTCAAGGTGTGAGATAATGGGATGTTACTTTAAATGTAACGCTACAATATATAAATTATGAATTATCATGTGAGATTATGAGATGTTACATTAATAATTTAATTGAGAAATAACTTTGACCTACAATATTTCGAAAATAATTTTAATTGACATTGGTTGAAAAATACTCTCGAGTAAAATCAAATGAAAATAACTCAAATTAATCTAAATTAAATAAAAATGTGTTTAACATAAAAAAAAACGCTGAAAAAGACTTTGAAAAAAATATTCACCAATATTCTAAAAAAAGAAAATTTAATTATGACACATATCTCAATTAAAACAACAAAGTCTTAATTCTAGTTAAACTCATAAACCCTTATCAAAATCAAACGGAAAAGAGAAAATGAAAAAAAAAATTACTTAAGTTTAAAAATATGAAAATTTTCAATTTAGTATCTTTTAAATACAATTTAAAACTATCTAATTTAAATAATCTAATTACTTTTATATAATTATAAAATTTAAAATTCTTTATCCAAACAACGTACAATATTTCAAAATTTATATTAAAAATAAATTATTTTATTACAATTATCTATCTAAACACCGTGCTAAACTGTAAACCTTTAATACATTTGATTCTTTATATTATTTAAACGAATATAAAATTAAAACTAACATAAGGCAACATAATTAAGAAATCGCAGTATAATAATGTTAATAGTTAATTGATTAACACAATACTTTATTTTAGAAAATAAATAAACATTTTAAAATAAAATCAATGAAAAATAAGAAATTTTTTTAAATGATTAAAATTGAATTTTAAATTTTTACAAGGAAACAAATATATATTAATCGTACTGAAAAAAAATGAAAGAATTAAAAGTTTGTTCTAAATTTTAATAAAAATAACGAATAAAAAAAAATGATACATTCTTCAGACGAAACAGGCACAGCCGGATAGATCCTATAAACCCTCTGTAGTTATTGTTATCCTTTCTTGCTCCCTCAGTTCCAAGTGAAACTTCTGCACAGCCTCGTCAATTTCCAATAACTGTAAGTTCATCTCTATCTCTCAATCTCTTCCACCCTATCCCTCACATTACTATTGTTACGATTTCCTTAATTAAGCATGAAAAGCTTTATAATTTTTTCTCCATTTTTTTTTGGTGTTTATGCGGCAGAATCCTTTAAAGGCTTCAAAGGTTATACCCCAAACATTGAACTTCTGGGTTTCTTTTGGTTTTGGTATTCATCTTTCTCATTTGTTAAAGTTTGTAATTTTGTTCCCGTTTCAATTATGTTCAACAATTGCTCATTCAACTGAGTGATTCCTTCTTTTTTCTTTCTGCAGATTCAATCCAACGGTAGTGATTGGACCTTGAAAATATGAAAGTAATAAACTTTTCTGGTAGCATAGCAAAACCCAGTTTTTTGATTGGCCAATCGGAAATGCCTATTCTAACATTTGGTCATTGTAAGCTGAGTGCTACCCTTGCTCTACGGTTATCACGAGATTGCATTAGAAGAATGGAGTTGATTACGAAACTTCAGTATTCTGTTGCTGATAGGACATTTAGTTCTGGTTCGGTGTATTCGCCGACGCCTGAATCGGAGTCCGGTAGAATGAATCGTCGCCGGGGAGGTTCCTCATCGATATATAGCCGTCCTAGTTTATCAGAAATGAAGAAAGAGAAGGCTGCACTAAGGGAAAAAGTTTATGAGTTCTTGAAGACAATTGGCATTGTTCCTGATGAGCTTGATGGTCTTGAACTTCCTGTGACTGTTGATGTTATGAGGGAGCGCATAGATTTTCTTCATAGTTTGGGGCTTACAATTGAAGATATCAACAATTATCCACTTGTTCTTGGCTGCAGCGTCAAGAAGAACATGATTCCTGTGCTTGACTATCTTGGTAAATTGGGAGTGAGGAAATCCTCCATTACGTTGTTCTTGCAGAGATACCCACAAGTTCTCCATGCTAGTGTTGTTGTGGATCTTATGCCAGTGGTTAATTATCTTAAGGGGATGGATATCAAGACTGAGGATATTCCTCGTGTTCTTGAGAGGTACCCTGAAGTGCTTGGCTTCAAACTTGAGGGAACCATGAGCACATCAGTTGCTTTTTTGATTGGAATTGGTGTAGGAAGAAGACAAATTGGAGGTGTCTTAACTAAATATCCAGAGATTTTGGGTATGCGAGTTGGTAGAATCATTAAGCCTTTTGTGGAATATCTGGAAAGTTTGGGAATTCGAAGGTTAGCCATTGCTAGATTGATAGAGCAACGACCTTATATTCTTGGATTTGGGCTGGATGAGAAGGTGAAACCAAATGTTAAATCCCTTGAAGATTTTAGTGTTAGACGAACATCACTTCCTTCTATAATTGCTCAGTATCCTGACATCATTGGAACTGACTTAAATTCAAAGCTTTTCAATCAGAGAATTATACTCAATTCGGTGCTTGAATTGGATACAGAGGACTTTGCCCGAGTTGTTGAGAAGATGCCACAGGTAGTTAGCCTCATTAGGGGACCTATGCTGAAGCATGTTGATTTTCTTAAGGATTGTGGCTTTTCGTTGCCTCAGATAAGGAAGATGATTGTTGCATGTCCTCAATTACTCGCTTTAAACATTGACATTATGAAACTTAGCTTTGATTACTTCCAAATGAAGATGAAAAGACCTTTGGAAGATTTGGTTACATTCCCTGCATTCTTCACTTATGCTTTGGAGTCAAGTATAAAGCCTAGGCATGTGAGGGTTGCCAAGAAAGGGTTAAAGTGTTCTTTGTCATGGATGCTTAATTGTTCTGATGAGAAGTTTGAGCAACGAATGGACTATGACACTATTGACATGGAAGAAATGGAAATGGAAATGGAATCATCATTTGACATGGATTCACTAACACAACCAAGGAGTGATGATGAGTCAGATTTTGACTATGAAGACAGTGACGAAGATGATGCGTAGAATGATTAAGTTACTCAAATAACTAGGATAATTTTGCTTTTCTGTTGGATGATCTTTATCTGAAAGTCACAATGCTGAAATATTGGAAAGGTAAATTATTATGCAAGTACATAGAAGTATTTTCAAGTGTTTTGTGTACTAATTTTTAGTATCTTTATGTGATATGGTATTGAATCTTGTATTCAAATGATTTTAGACTTTCCTCCTACTTATTTCTCTTTGTAGTTTGTACATGTTTACACTTTGAAAAATGAAAAATGTATGAATAGGACGAAGACCATTTCATATTTTTGGCATGTGGTGATGCCATAAATCCTCAAATGAGTGAATTATCAGCATATTATTTAGAAACTGGTTACAGTAGAAATGATAAAGTGGTTCATAAATAAATAGAAGTTCTATCTAGTGTTTGGAACCATATCCTGATTGAGGAGAGGAGGACCTTGTACTTAGTTTTCTGAGAAATTGATTCATTCTTTTTATTGCAGGTTTGTTAATTAATCTGCATGCGTTTCCTTCATGGTAGCAAGTATATTTCGACTAGGAATAATAAAGGGTTGAATATTTTTAATTTTATTTTTCAAAATTTGATAATATAATTTAAAAGTATTTTTTAAAATATAAATAAGTTGCACAATAAATTATAAGTTTTAAAACCAGATTAATCTTTTTAAAAGTAACTTCATCATTTTTTACAATTAGTACAAATAAATAAAGTTTTTTTCTTAAATTGAAAAACTTGATTGAACCATGTTTTGAAAGTGAAACCAAATTAAATGTAGTAAGAAAATAAAAGACCAAAAAGGTAATTAAGTAAAAAATGAAAGAGTAAAACTAATTTAATTATTTTTGTAATTATTAATTTAACACATCAATTTACATAAAAAAAAATTAACATGCCAATCACCTCTTAACAAATTTGTCGTCATTCCAAAACTAAAACAAAATAAATCAAACAATCCCTTAACTGTTTGACATTTTTCGTGCTTAACTAATATATTTTCAGCAGCTAGCAAATTCAACATCAAGGTTTTTGAATCCAGGCTGCCAAAATTTCAAGGGTAGATGCAATCTGCCTGGTTTAATGACTCTGTAGACCAAGATATTGATATTATTATTTTGCAAAGCATTTTATTTTGTATTAGAATCTTTTGCTACCATTGCTTAGAATGTGCATGCAATTCCTTTGGTTATATTTCCATGGAATGCACAATTTTTTAATTTGTTACATAGAGAATCTGTTCACATTTTTTCTAAAGTCTTCACTGTCTCAAGAAGCTCTACATGTTGCACCACCTCACCGAGTAACCCTTATACAGATTAGTATGGTTTTTCTTTCTGCCAATTGTTTGAATCTTTTCTTTGTTTCAGTTAACTGGGGAATAAGAAACTGAGTGATGGGATGGATCTTGCTACTTCAAATGTCATCATTAGTCTATGGTGTGTATGAGAATGTTAAGTGGTACAGCTTCACATTGCCCTTTTACTTCGCTTGTTCTACATATGAAATCACTTCTGCTTAATGATGGTGCAGTGATTTCCATTATGTTCCCTTGTCAGTTCCATCATTCCACTCATAGCTTTGTGTTATTTATGTAATGAAGCTTTGCTACCAAGTTCTAAGCTAAAATGCTCCCAAGTATTGTCTGGAAATTATTTTGTAGTGTGGCATAGCATTCTTATGGGTGAGAACACTACAGTGAGTGTTGCATGATCAGAGAGAGAGTAGTCTTCAGGCCATCTACCTTTTTCCACCTCTGGGGGGAAAAGAACTGCATTTTTTACATTAAAACCAATTGTTTCACTACCATCTGCCTCATCATCATGTTGCCCATTTTTGTCATCTCTTTGATCTGATCCTGTTGGATTCCAGATTTGCTGCTGCAACAGCATAAAATTAGACCATGATTTAGCCAACAAAGTTTTTGGTGAAGAATAAAATAGTCTAACTCTAAGAACATCTATATAACTTACATAATGAGACAAAACTATGACAGGACCAAAAGTTTACTTCACTATGTTTGTGAAAGCTGACAAGTTGGATCAATCATGCTTCATTACCAATTACAGTTGTTATAAAGGTTAATCTGAATTACACACATGACAGAACTCCATACTTTATATAGTTTGTCAAATGACATGGCAGCAATGTCCAATGCATTAGTACTTTCAATGCATTAGTATTTTCAATGCTCTAAGGAGAAAAAGAACATTTAGATTTCAAGGAACTTGTTGTAAGAAATTCAAATAACATATATCTAATTTAGTCCGAACTACTTTACCAGATATCCTTTATAATCAATAACACCATTTCCATTTATCTCTGCTTGAACCCACAAGTCCTTCGTCTCTTCGACACTTAACCCATGACAATGACCAATTAAATTAAGCTGCAGAAAATGGAAAAGCCCAAAAAACTCTATTAAGATGAGGACTTCTCATACAAGCACACAGAACTATCTGAAATGTAGAAGTATTCATCTACTCATGTAATTATAATGGATATACCACTGCATACCCGTCTAAGTGCTGCACAGAAACTAGAATAGGTAATACAATCTTCCTTGTCAACCTTTAGAAAAACAAATGCATCTCTCTCTGTCAGTGAATCTCTTCGCAATAGATACTGAAAAAGGTGAAGCTTATTGTCAGTGACAGAGTTCTTTTGCACAACTACATTAATAGCATGATGGTAGTTTGGTCTTGATTAAAGAACAACTTTCAATTAACACCTCCTGGCCACCATAAATTTAAATTCTAAATTCTTTACGGTAGGTCTACAGAAGGTCCAGAGGTAAAAGCTGTGAAATAAGAACACAATGTAATATTTCTCAAAAACTATGTATTACTATTTAGCACGAACACGTTAGCCAACGCAAGATTATCTCTACCAAACCCCTTTCCCTTTCCTATAGGTCTGCAATAAAATGATCCAAACAATTACCTTAAACATGCTAAATAGTGCTTCACTCCAACTTGTTTGAAGTAGTTTTTGATATTTGTCAGGGTTAAGAAGCCATATAAAATCAACAGCACATACGTTTCCAAGATGATTGTGGTGGCTAACCCACTGCATAGAGAAAAGGTAAAACAAATGTGGGTGATATAGAATGTTATCCAGCTGAAAATTCTGAAAGTAATGTTATTGGTTATGACCTTGTGAGCATCAGCATCAGTGTAATGATGTGCAATATCATATGATGATACAAACCCCTGAGACCTCAGGAACTTGTAAACATGTCCCCTTTTGCTTCCATTCCAGTCACTGGGAAATTAAAACCATCCTAAATAAAACTTTTAAAGTAATTATCACTAATTAACAAAAAAATGAAGTGGGTATTTGTTATTAGGATACATTCTCCTTCCTAATCACTAGTTAATACCACTTAATGATTTTAAGTAACTTTTTTGCTTTTCATCAAAGAATCGATTCTAGGACTAAAATCGATACTAAATAAGTTGAATAACTTTATAGATTGTCTTATTTCAAAATCAATGTTAACAAAAATCAATTTTTTCATTGATAATCCAAAAACACTAAATTCAGAGTGATATGTTTACCCGCATAATATGATCGGCAAAGGCTTAAGTTGGTGCTCATTCTGATAAGATTCGATATATTGAAGTAACTTATAGACCTGCACAAAAGCAAAATTTTGAAGTACAAAGTGAGATGCCAAAGGTAACAAAAAGTAGTGTTTAAATACCAAAACTAAGTGCTCACATACTTGATGCAGTCGTACAAGGCAAAGACTCGGATCATGAGGAAACAGTAGGTGAGTGTTGACAATCAGAATTTCGTGCCTAACATCACTGTTTTGACACTGTGAAAAGGGAAAAGCTAACTCAACGTGTAACAGTTGAGCTACTCGATCACTACAATCATTAAAGTGCAACTCTTTATAGTTAACAACTGTGAAATATTCCTTTTGCACTGCTATCAGAAGACCTGAACACTCAAAAGGGAGCCATGTGAACATTTGCGTTTGTGCACAAATTCAACAAGTTGCTAATAAAACCATGCGTATGGAAAATTAAGTATGAAAACATCATCAGAATTTAGATCTATAAAGACCCAGTTTGAATAAACTTCCATACAAACACTGATAATCAATTTTTGTTCAAGTTTTTGAAGGAATTAGGTGGGACAACTTCTACAAAAGTGAAATTTCTAAATTTTGAGAAATTTCCATTTTATTCTTTTACTTTCTTCTGCATAAGTTTTTATGAAAGTTTATTAAAAAAAGTCCTAGAAGAGTTCAACAATGTATTTTCCAATTGAGGGAGAATGTTGTTTACCATCACCACGATTGTTGGTCCTTGCAAGCTTGAAATTAATATAACCAGTATCACCAAGTCTCTTGTCATACAAATCAACAAGCTCTTCGTTTCCAATCCAAAATTCCTGTACAAATCCAGCATATCATCAGCACCACCACCACCCCACAAAAGCATTCCATGACAGAAGAAAAAAACAGTTTTCAGCCAGAAGATTTGAACTTGAGACCTCATATAATCATATTTTATCATAACCTATAATGGTTAATTTTCTAATCAACATTTGTGTAATGAATAAAAACATGCTACCCTAGGCTTTTAAGCCCATTAAAGAAGATTCCAGGTCCAATCTATTTCATTGATCATGCAAACCTGAAGACAGATTATGGAAGATCTCTCATACAACAACCAATCCAATATCCTTTGATTCCTGGCCAACCAGCATGCTTTGAAGTCACTTTCACGGCAATTCTGATCCTGTTTTCAACCCACCAAAACACAGATCAGTGAAAACAAGCATCCAAATTTAGAGCACCCCATTTATGCAAGTGATCAATGCAAACATGAGAAACACATAACACAAAAGAAGAACCTCATGGTTGAGACGCTTGTATATTGGTGCAAGAATGTTAAAAGTGGTGCATGTAACGAAAGGTGGTTGGTTTTGGTTATCTTGCATTGAAGAGGCAATTGCGTAACTCCTGGTCCTTGAAATTCTTCCCATCTTCTCCCAACTCCTATGGTGACTTTTCTCAGTTCTTAGCTAAAGTACAAATCTAGCAAAGCAATGCTACTATCTATATATACAATAAGAAATATATTCGCACAATCTCTTTCATACCCCCACCAAGTGCCAACTTTAATAGGATGCTATGAACAGAAGCCATTCACATAAAGCGTCCTTTGAATAAAATATATATATATATATATAGTTACTATTATGTGTGTCCCAAAACCATTTTTTTCCTTTCTCTGGAGGGATAAACAAGTTCAACATTTTTCTGTTGTAGTTGATAGTGATGCACGAATCCATGTTCTTTTACATTGCATTTCATATAAATTAATTTCACTCTTCACTTTTGACTTTGTTTATAAGGGTGAATTTGACAGAAAGAAAAACAGATAAAGGAAAAAAAAAATAGATGAGAAAAGAAAAGAAGCAAACATATGTGAAAAATAAAATAACACAATAAAAGTTTTTAGTAGAAAAGAGACAATGGAAAAAATGATTTATTTATTTTTTTATCCATGTTAATTGTTAGTATCTCTCAGTGAAAGATTGAACTCATCACCTCTCCACCGTTCTTTTTAAACCCTCAATTCATCCTTAGTGAATATTTGTCATCTCAATATAATAACAATTTCTGTATAGATATTTGGGATCGAGATAGAGACCTTGCTGGTGTGTCTTTGTTGCTTCTAAATGTCTGGAACTCTTACTTCTCCTTAGCAGATGTTTATGGACGTCGTCCACTTCAACAAAGGGAGGGAGTACCGGCGAAGATACTCCGACGCCCAAGTCAGACGTGGGTTATGGAGTCTCAGTTCTCAAGGAAAAGACACTATCCTCACAATAGAGTATTTTTCAGTATTCAATAGAACGTACCTGGTCTTCCCTCTCTTTCCTGTATTTAACCTTAATAAAATCTGTAACAGACTTACCTTAAACAGTTTACCTTAAAATTCGGTCAGTTGCCCGTAATCTGCGTCATTCATATCTTTAATCAAATCTTTTTGACTATTTCATCTTCTGGTGGACTATAAGTCCAATTACTTAAATGTTGGGCCATGGCCCAACATCGTTTAACTTGACTGAGCGCTAAACCTGGATTGACCTGATTGAGTGAATCTGGTTTGACTTTTAACGTACGCGGGGCATGTTTGATCTGGGTTGACGAGCGCTTCTAAACCAGCGGATAGAGCGATCGTTACTGGATGGTGGATGTTAGTGCTTATGACTCAGTTAATAGAGCGATCGTTATTGGATATGGATGCTAACCGCTCGTCTTAGGTATCTCGTCAGCCAATAATCATCACAGAGAGGCTTTAAACATACAATTCGACAGCCAATAATCATCAAAGAGATGCTTTAAATGCACAAAATCGACAACACAAAAGTAGCCGTCATGGGGGGGCGATCTATTCATACCGAACCTGGCAGGGAGGGAAGAAGGGGACCCACACCCCTTCGGCTCACCAATCTAATTCCGTTTACGGAAAACATCATGCAAACCGCTATGCCAGAGAAACCTCCTCCAGCATTAGAAAGATACGACGGCTCAGCAGACCCCGATAACCACCTCAGAAACTTCATCGATGCGATGACATTCTACACGGATAGCAACCCAGTCATTTGCTGAGCTTTCTCCTTGTCTTTGAAAAATGAAGCATTGGAGTGGTACCATACCCTCCCTCCAAATACGATAGATTGTTTTGCCACGGTGGAAACTCTCTTCAAAAGACAGTATGCCGCCAACAGAAGGCAGGAGATGACGCTGGAAGAATTGGTAAACACTAAACAGGAGAAAGATGAAACCCTGAGAGCGTTCATGCAGAGGTACAACGAGGTTGCAAGACGAGTGAAAGACACGAATCACACCTTCGTCATTAGCAATTTTCCCTCATGTTTAAAATCGAGGTATTTTGCTGAACAGTTGTATGTTGAGCCACCAAAATCTATGGAAGAACTCTAGGAAATGATCGCTAAATTCATACGTATTGAGGACCTACGAAACTCAAGGAGAAAGCAACAACAAGAAGTTCCCAATAACGAGAATAAGGAGGTGAAGCGATCATCTAAGAGCAACAAAAGTGATAGGCCTCCTCGAAAGGACTTAATCTGGACACCCAAGTATGATCACTACACTTCTCTTAACGCACCAAGGGCAAAAGTACTTGAAGAGGCCCTACACACTGAACTCCTCACAGTTCGAAGGAAATCCTCACCAAAGAACGCCGATGGAAGTAAAGCCTATTGTCTACACCAAAATCATGGTCATGACACAGAGAACTGTACCATAGTAAGAGATGAGATAGAGAGACTTATCCGTGTGGGCTACCTCCAAATATATGTGAGAAGGGAAGCGGCCAAGGCAATAAGTCCCCCTAGAAGAGGAACTTCACGTAAAAGTCTCGAGCCTTCATTTCGGAGAGACGATCGACATAAACGACGCTCCCGAAGCCGCACTCGAGACCCTGAGTGAGAAAGGTCGATCCGAGGACGAATTGACACCATATATGGAGGCTTCGCGAGAGGAGGGGCATCATCCTCTGCTCGCAAGAGACATTTGAGAAACTTAAAAAATGTGCACATGGTAGATCGACAGCCGCGATCCATGCCCAACATTACTTTCACCAATGCAGATTTCCACACTCCCGATCCGGATCACGATGACCCATGGTCATCACTGCCGAGATAGCACGATATGATGTCAGCAAAGTATTGGTTGATCAGGACAGTTCGGTCAACATCCTATACTGGGCTACATTCCTTAAAATGGATCTATCCGAAGACTTGATAGCCCCATTCAATGAGTAGATTGTAGGGTTCGCAGGAGAAAGAATTGACACTCGAGGATATCTCGACTTAAGAACTCGACTCGGGACAGGTAAGGAGGCAAAAGAGCTCAGGATAAGGTTCTTATTGGTAGAGGCAAACACTTCATACAATACATTACTGGGACGACCTTGCTTGAATGCTTTCGGAGCCATCATGTCCACTCCTCACTTAGCTATGAAATTCCCGTCAGAAAGAGGTACTGTTTGCACAGTAAGGGCAGATCAACGAACAACTCGACAATGTTATGTTGCTGGCCTAAAAGTCACACCCTATGTACCGCCAAGAAAAACTAGGGGAGCAGAAACAGCAGTGATCGACCTTGACCCTATAACCAACGTCGACGATCGCATCCAACCTCAGGGCGACGTCAAGTCGTTCGTACTGGGAAAGGACGAATCACAAACCACGACTATTAGAGGTAACCTGGAGCCAAACGACGAGCGTAATTTGGCAGAAATTTTGAGAACCAATGCCGACCTGTTCGCCTGGGTGACCGCCGATATGTCGGGAATCCATCCCGGGGTAATGACGCACAAGTTGTCCATTTTCAAAGAAGCACGCCAGTCGCTCAGAAGAAGCGGAGATTCGGTGAAGAAAAGCGAGACACCATACAAATGGAGGTCACCAAGCTACTGAAAGCTCAGTTCATCAGAGAGGTAACCTACACAACATGGCTATCGAACGTAGTCATGGTTAAAAAGTCGAACGACCAGTGGAGAATGTGTGTCGATTTTACGGATCTCAACAAGGCATGTCCTAAAGATTCTTACCCTCTTCCAAGCATTGATCGATTGGTGGATGAGGCCTCCAGACACGCAATGTTGAGCTTCCTTGACATGTATTCAGGATACAACCAGATCCCGATGTATCTACCAGATCCCGATGTATCTACCAGATTAGGAGCGAACAACTTTCATAACCGAACGCGCCAATTACTATTATGAGGTAATGCCGTTCGGTCTAAAGAATGCAGGTGCCACCTATCAGCGTCTTATGGATAAAATTTTCCACCACCAAATTGGAAAATGTATGGAGGTGTACGTGGACGACATGGTCGTTAGGAGTCAGTCGGTGGAACAACACTTTAAAGATTTGACGGAAGTTTTCCTTCAGGTACGACGGTACAACATGCGATTAAACCCGTTAAAATGCACTTTTGGCGTACCAGCCGAAAAGTTTCTGGGATTCATGCTAACCTGCAGGGGGATAGAAGCCAATCCGGATAAATGCCGAGCGATCCTGGAAATGAAAAGCCCAACTAATTTGAAGGAGATGCAGCGCCTGATTGGTCGTCTAACTGCTTTGTCACGTTTTATCCCGAAACTGGCAGAGCATATCAAACCTATCCTTAAGAATATGAAAAGGGTATCACTCAGCACTAGGACGACCAATGCGGGAAAGTTTTCGTTGCTGTCAAGGATATCCTCACCAGTCCTCCTATCATGACCCGACTAACAATTGGATATGACCTGCAGTTATACATAGTTGCATCCAACAATGCTGTAAGTGTTGCTCTTATCCAAGAGACTCCAATTTTTAAGTTGATATATTTTGTCAGCAGAACTTTACAAGGGGCGGAAGAAAGGTACTCCTAAATAGAAAAGGTGTCTCTGGCTCTACTTACAACGGTGCGCCGTCTCTGACCGTATTTTCAGAGCCATCAAATGGTGGTGCGCACAAATCATCCAGTCGCTAGGATTCTCCGGAAGCCTGACCTGACAGGTAGGATGGTCTCCTGGTCTATTGAGCTTTCCGAATTCGGCTTACGCTTTGAACCTCGGGGATCCGTCAAAGGTCAACATCTGGAAGACTTTGCAGCTGAATTAACACCCATACCTGATGACTCAGTACCACTATGGTATCTTAAAGTGGATGGCTCCTCGGACAAAAGGGGTGGAGGAGCTGGCGTTGTCCTGGAAGGACCGAACGATATTATTATTGAACAAGCCATAATTTTTCGCTTTCAAACCAGCAATAATCAAGCAGAGTACGAAGCTTTGATAGCCGGTTTAACTCTAGCTAAAGAGTTAGCAATTGCTCGGTTAAAATGTCGAATGGACTCTCAACTGGTGGTCGGTCATATAAAGGGGACTTTCCAGGTTAAAGATAATCAACTTCTATGCTATTTCCATAAAGCTAGTAACCTCCTAAAAGATTTTGTCAACGTCAACATTACCCACGTGCCTAGGGAACAAAATTCTAGAGCAGATCTCTTGTCCAAGCTGACTCACTCAAAAGAAAAAGCGCAACTGTCTTCAGTCATCAAGATGACACTCGACAAGCCTGCAGTTGAAACTTTTTCCACTGATGTAGAGACACTCAAAGCTGACTGGCGACGCAACATACAAGAACTGATAATGAAGCAGGAACAGGGAGAAAAGGTTAGTACAACCGACTCGAAACGCATCGCTCATTTTCTGTGTATAGGGGACGATTTGTACAAACGCGGCTACACTACGCTGCTGTTAAAATGCTTGTCAGCAGAAGAAGCAGATTACGTCCTGCGAGAGCTTTACAACGAAATATGTGGTTTACATTCAGGAAAGCGTACGCTCAGACCCGAGTACTGCAAGCAGGGTATTACTGGCCAACGATCGACCATGATTGTGAAACGTTCGTTAAAAAGAGCATATCCCGTCAGGTGCACGACAACGATTTTCGAGTCCCTCCCAAAGAGTTGCAAGACATTATCTCACCGTGGTCGTTCACCCAATGGGGAATGGATATAGTCGGGCCATTACCGATTGCGAAAGCTCAAAATAAGTTCCTCCTGGTGGCGATCGATTACTTCACAAAATGGATCGAGGCTGAGGCGTTAACGGTCATAAGCGCTCAACGTGTACAGAAGTTTATCTGGCACTTGATATGCCGATTCGGTCTGCGCAGAAAATCATCAATGATAACGGCCAGCAATTCATCAAAAAGAAACTGGAAGATTTCCTCAAGAGCTTGGGAATCAAACATGTCACCAGCTCGGTAGAACACCCACAAACAAATGGACAGGCTGAAGCTGCCAACAAAGCTGTACTCATAGAATTGAAAAAGCGGCTCGGTGAAGCTCAAAGCTTATGGGTAGAAGAGTTGGCAGAAGTACTATGGGCGTACAGGTGCACCCCGCACGGATCCACTAGAGAAACTCCATTCAACCTCACATACGGCACGGACGCCATGCTTTCGGTAGAAGTTGGAGAGTCGTCGTTAAGGAGAGGCATCCAAAATATGAACCTCAACGCCGAACAGTTGCAGATGAACCTCGACATGCTACCCGAACGTTGAGAGGTGGCCACAATCCGCACGGCGGCCCAGAAACAAGTGTTTTCCCGCCGCTACAATGCCAAGATAAGACACAGAGCCTTCAAAGAAGGCGACCTCGTGTGGCGAAAAAGAGGGAAAGCAACAAAGAATCGAGCTCACAGAAAGCTGGCAGCCAATTGGGAATGACTGTTCCGCATTACAGAGGATTTAATGAATGGAGCTTATCGCCTCGAACTCTTACTGGACAAGCCATCCCAAACACCTGGAATGCGACACATCTCAAGTTTTATTTCAGTTAAAGTTTGTTTTCGCATATTTATTCCTATCAAACACTGTTTCTTCGTTTATAGCAATAAATTTTTATCCATTTACCTTCCGTCATATATGTTATCTTCAAGATAAACACAAACAAGTGATTTTCAATCTACAAGACTCCTACAACTGTTGAAACATGATTTAATTACTAACACTACAGATAATTGTGCCGTGTATACAAACTAGAAGAACGGACGCTAGAAGACCGTTAAGGTTGAGGCACCCAACCAAGGACACATTCCCAGACCTGGTAGATGTTCGCCCTCGGACACCCATATTATCGCGTATAGGGACACACTCTCTCTAGTAGATGTTCGTTCTAGAACACCCAAACGCATTGAATATAGGGACACACTCCCTCTAGTAGATGTTCGCCTTAAAACACCCAAAACATCAAACCTAGGGGACCCTCCCCTAATCTAGGTTACATTCACCCAAAAACATCTAGCCTAGGCCAACACAACGACAACTGCTATGTAACCAAGTGGAGGGTACAAACTCAGGGTCACAATCATAACAAAAAAAATAACGTTTTCATTATCACAATGATTCTCAATAAGTTAAAAAAAACGAATATTTTATTAGAATTTGTACATCAATCGTTACATTATAAGTACATAACTTTTATAGTCAAAATTATACCAGAAAATCTAAATTTCATGAGTTGTCAGTAAGTTATCTTTATGTCTACTAGTTCTACTTTTAATTTCTACTAAATGTATCATTATTTTCCACTATAAAATTAGACTTTTTATTGGTCTAACGTAACGAATTTTCCATTAGTGAGTTAATCTAACATTTCTCCTATAAAATCTCTATCTTTTACGTTCAATATTATATAAAGAACAATTTTAAAACTATAATCATTTTAGTTTATTCATGTATTATTAAGCAAATATGGAGGATATTAATTATGATCTTTTTGACAATACAAGAAAGTATCAAACAATGTGGATATAATATATATATATATATATATATATATATATATATATATATATATATATATATATATATATATATATATATATATATAAACAGACTAAATATAGTGTACTAAGATTTTTAACTCGTCAAGGACGAAACAGACTAAAATGAGTTAGATTATTGGTCTATTTTGCTATCTGAGGATAAAAAAAAGAGATTCTTTTTTTGTTTTACTACGTACTCATGTAAATTCTAAAAACTACTAAAATAAACTATTTTACATGTTTACATAGTTAGGTACAAACAAAGTCACATATCGAATAAAATAAGATATGGACATGAGTTTATATACACATAAGATATCTCCATTAAAAAGAGACATTTTGGAGTGGTACTAGAAGCAAATCCGTGAGGACATGGCCTAAAGCAGACAATATCTTACCAGTGTGGAGATCTATGTGTATGTGTGTGTATGTCGCTCCCTACATACATTTTATTTTTATATTGTATATGTAGAATTGAACTCTATGAGGTGAATCAATCATGACCAAATTGGGCTCTATATTAGTTATTTTTACAATATGATGGTGAAATAATTTAATTTTATGTTTAATATATTAATATTTTGTTTGAATTAGGGAGAAAGTAAAAGAGGAAATAAATAACAAAGAAAAAAGTGGACCATCATTAATTATGTGTTGACTTCACACTAGTACAAAAACCGCGTTCAACGTCCAACCATGAAATATCCAACGTTAAAAATGACCGGTGACATTTTTGTAAATAAATGCAATTATTAAACGTTGTTTAGAATTGTAATTTGACGTACAATGATATAAAACGTCGGTTGCCCAAGCGTTTGACTTCAAAAGGTCAGTGAATTCAATAAGAATTTGAGCGGGAGACTGAAAATTTATTCACTTTATCTTAGCGCGCGAGACTCTCATTTCAAACTTTTCTTGAATGAAGTTTGACGACCATAACATGTATGATTTATTCTCTTCTCAAACTTTCTTTCATTTGATACAAATGATTGTTAATTAATTACTTTATGTATGATTTTCGTTTTTCTTGATCGATTATTTCCGTGCTTTTGTCCTTCATAGGTGCATTCTACTTTCTCTGTCACTGGTGACGACAACTTATTCCGATGAACCCACCTTTTGAAGGTTAGTTTTTGTTTTCGTTTTGAAGAACTTATTTGTTGAACTTGTTTGTTGTTGTTTGATTGAACTTGTTTGTTGTTGTTGGTTGATTAAACTTGTTTGTTGTCGGTTATTGTTGTTTGTTTTTTATACTACACTACACGTTCATAGTTCTTGCTTTATAAAATATCAAAAATTGAAATTTGTTGTTTTTCTGCTTTCTAGGTCTCGTAGAGTTATAAAAAAGGATAACAATTAATTAAAAAAAACAAAAAAAAAATTGATACACATCAATTCGACGTCAATTTAACGTCTCCTAATATGACGTCGTTCACGAATTCGTTGTTAAAAGCCCAAAATATTCGACGTTGTACGCGATTTTTGTACTAGTATCAATTAAGTTTTCGAGTCTTATAAAGTTTTATGAGAGTATATCAAATAAAAGTCCAATTGGCAGAGCATAGTTTAAATTGTTTTTGTGTTATCTACTTAATTAAATGGTCCAAACTTTAATTATACTCATAATTTATAAGTTAATTCTTTTTATGAAAAGAATGTTTCACAAAATTAATTTCTAAATATTGTTCCATTAAATGTAATTGTGAATATTTTGTAATTTATAGTAGGGTTAAATATGTTTTTAATCCCTCAACTATTAAGCGTTTTTGGGTTTAGTCTCTCTTTCAAAGTTTGCTTCATTTTCATTCTTTTCCTTAATGAAACTATAATATTTAGTCCTCCCTCACAAACGACATTAATTTTTTTTCTGTGACTAACGGTGTGTCACATCACTTCTTCTTTTTTCTTTTTGTGAAACGTGTCAACTCTGCTACATGCTACCGTTACTATTTAATAGTTCTTCAGTTTCTTTTTTTTATTGACATATTTAACCCCAAAACATATATTGATATATTTAAAATCATTACTATTTAATAGGTCTTCAGTTTCTTCTTCCTCTTATTACAGAACAATCCTCTGCTTCTTTCCATTGTGTGCCCTAGCCACGCCATTCAACCCTAACCGTTCACTGACGAAGTGCACTCACCACCCACCGTGATGAGATTTTGGAGCAACGCTCTCATTGAAATCACAAACATGTCCTCTTCTTTGCCAAAAATCGAAGCAATTTTTTTGAGTGAGAAAGCAATTTTTTTGCTGAATAGAAAATTAATTGTAGTACCCTATACTTATATTTGGTCAAAAATACGGTTTTATATTATTATACTCGTAGAGGATGAGAGCCCCTTTTCGATTATTCATGAAATATGCAGTTGTTATTCTTGGTTTATTTTTCTACATTTTTATATGCACTTTATTTTATTCACCCTTTTGAATATTACACCTATTATGTCTATTGATGGGTTCTTTTAAAATTCGTATGCATAATATGTTTGTTTACTTTGTGATGCCCTTTGGTCATATTATAGTTTCTTGGAGGAGGAGAAGAGGGTGGCTGAATCTGCTAAGAGAATGAGATCTAAATTAGGCATTCATTCATATTTCAAGTTACCTTATCCACTTAAAAGCCTAAAGAATGAAGCTAGGAGTAGGAAAACCTAACTGATGATATATAGTTATACACATGTTCAAGGAAGACATTTTCTGCACTTTATATGTCTAACACTAAACAACCACCATACTCAGAATCCAAAGCACCATAGATAACTCGAACATAAACAGAGTATGAAGTAATCCTCGATCAAATACAAACCCAAAAAGTGTTGTTGTAACATCCCATTTTTAATAGTAAAATACTACTAAAAAGAATATAACAATAATGACAATAGAACTACTATAAGAAAACAAGCCTATGAAAGACAATATCTATACTTGTAGATTCATCCGACTTCCCAACTATTTCCCCTCGATCTCCTATCGTCGGAGTAACTAAAAAGAATGTCTCTCTAAGCTCACACCAATAAGGTGATTATTGCAAAAGAGAAAACATACCAAAACACAAACAACACAAAAAAGTAAGGGTAAGCTAGATAAACAAGGAAATGCCATATTTATATAAATATAAACAAATCAACCTCAACAATTCAAGAGGATACGATACACACCAATCATTCTATACATTTCATAACCTAAACAAGACTCATCCGGATTAAGTATGAATGTCGAACTATTGGTAGTCTGTGCACTTTTATGGTTTTGTTGGCACTCTCACTACAAAAAATAAGGGCATTATCGAAGGCTAAAAGCCCTCAGAAAACGCCAGAAACTGTCGGTACAAGGTGATTACAGACGGCTTATCGACGGCCAAAAAAACCCTCGGTAAATCCCTTGTCGGTAACATTTACCGAGGGCTTTTGTCCTTCAATAATTACCGAGGGGCAAAAGCTTTCGGTAATTTCTGAGGGGCAAAAGCCTTCGGTAATTACCGAGGGGCAGAAGCCTTCGGTAATTACCGAAGGGCGGAAAAAAAATACTGCACTAGAGAAAGTCCCTAGTTGGGTGGTTTGATACTAAGACACGTATGGAAGAGATTTAAACACACAAAAGAATGTTCAAGCAACTTTGTTTGATGATTTTATTTGTGTTTAAACTCTAAAGTTATAAACAGCCTGCAACTGAAAATCACTACTCCACTTCCATTTTAACTCAAAAAGTGATGGTTTAGAAAGAAAATCTTCATATAAACCAAACTATGACCAAATGAGGTGCATAAGACTTTACTTTTAATTCTTTCTTCCTTTTTTAAACTTTTCAAAAGTGTGAACAAAGTTCAAATGGGAAGATTGAAGAGTGCTACTAACAGGTCAGAAGTATGAAGAGAGTGAGGTGTTGGGTTAACTTCAACAACACTTTTAAACCATTCAATCAATATCAAACTTCATTTCTAATAAAAAAATTTAAATAATTAAAAATAACATAAGCTCTGAAGCCATACAATTCAAATAATTAATGACAATTAAAAATCAGAATCAATTATGAGTTAGCCAAAGAATGTGTTGAAACAGATTTCTTTGGTGCAAAGAGAGTAACTGAAGCTCTTCTTCCTCTGCTCCAACTCTCCACTTCACCAAGGATTGTCAATATCTCTGGTCAAATACAACTATTGAAGGTAAAGTTAAATTCAAAACATAAATGAGTATGGTTTACTGTGAAGTGTTGCATAGTTTTTTCACATTCTTTCTTTGAGAATGAAGAAAGCATCAATTAATCTCTGCCAAAGCAATGAAACCAGACAAGTTGTTATCACTTCTCTTCCTCTGGTTGCATAGATTTTTCCTTATGAATACATATGTCTAGTTTCACTAAATCCAAACAAGAAAACAAAGTCCTGTAGACTAGTTGCCTTTCAATATATATATGTATATATATATATATATATATATATATATATATATATATATATATATATATATATATATATATATATATATATATATATAATTGAAGCTTTCAATTCAGAGTATCATATTTAGGCTATAGAGTTGGCATATATAGCTTGATTGCTAACTCTATATTAATTTATTTTAGCTTTTTTTACTGGCTAATAAAATTTGTGAAGTGATTAAAAATTATTTTAGTAAAACAGTAATTAATTCAAAGATACTCTAGGAAAAAAGGGAAACATGAGTGCATAGAATCTGTTATCTGCTATCTACTCATTGCATGTTATCTTCTCTACTTGAGTGCATAGAATCTGTATAAACATTTTTCTGGACTAATCTTAATTACTCAACTTCCTGCATTTGGTAATCTTTTCCAAAGAATTCAAAATAAAATATGGATTTTGTGTTGCCAATGTTAGTGATGTTGCTGCTGTTATAGTTTTAAGATCGAATATTTTGTGGCTTCTTTGTGTTGCAATAGGGTAATGCATTAAGAGTTGAGAGTGCTCGATGTACTGGAGTACTTGCTAATGGCCTTATAGATGCTGCTTGGGAATTTATTGGACAAAATTTTGTGCTTCCTCACCATCCTCCCTTAGGTAGATATAACATGTAAACATTATGGCTTCTCATGTACTGTATCTAAAATGTAATTTGTTGCTCTAGTGGAAGCTAAAAATATTACTAGATTATTAGTATTAAAATATAGTTGAGGCCCTTTCTCACCTGGCAATCAGATGCAAATGTACGAGAATATTCAAAAGAGTTTGTGAATGAGAATGATGTACAGGGCCGCTCAAATCATGGGAAGTTTGTTCCTAGTCAAAAGGTTTTGGAACTGAGGAAAAAATTAATTAAGTTCATGGAGGAACACATTAATTAAGTGCTTAAACCTGTCATTAGTATGTTCCTTCCTAATGCTTGTGGTATTTTATATTTATGTGTTGAACAAAAGACACGAGTTCAGATATGAGAATCAACATGTTATCACCTCAATGTGATGTATTGGAGTTAAATCACAATCAATTCCTGCTTCTTATGGACCCATATAATTGACGAAACCTAAAAACCAAAAAAGGTGAATACGAAACTGACCCCTCAAAGTATCAGTGTTGGACTGTTGCTTCTCTAATCTAATCACTTTCACATCAACCCTTATACAATTCACTTAGAAAAATTGTATCTTTCATCTCCCAAAAACACCCTAATGCTTTTTTCTAGTTTTTGTTCATTTAACCACTTGCCAAACCTTTAATACCTCTCATAATGCGCCAAATAGTGTTATCTACAGGGAGGAGTGTGTGCTTGTTAATAGATAGTTGATTACAGCAAGATTAAATACTAAGCATGCATCTGGTGGTAACAACCATTTATAGTTTAAAATCTCATCATTAAAGGAAAATATATGACAGGATTGAGAATTGTTATAACTCAACAAGACAACTGAGAAAATTTCATAACAGAACACAACTCTTATAACATCATTGCCACCCAAAATAGAACAATCCACTATATCAATTGTTAAAATCAACCGAACAAAACATCTTCTATTCTAAATGAAAAGAAAAGAAACAAAACACAGTCAACACCATCACTGCACAAAACAATAATGACATGTTCTATAATAAATCATATTGCACAAACTAATTCAGAGCATACATTGAAGAAAGTCAGAACAAATTCTTCTTAGGTTTTATAGTTCATCAATCAAAATGACAACTTACCTCGACGGTAGCCCCTTCAATAGCCTCTAAAGTGGTAGTGGAAGACCTTGTCACGCAGCGACACTTCCCTGGTTACGCCGCCTCATCTACGCCGCCTCGTCGAATATCCTCCACCGCGACAATGTTAGTCGTCGTCACGCACCTAGAACCCCGTCGTCATGCAACCAGAACCCCATCGTCACCCACCAAGAACCCCACCTACAATTTCCTCGCGACAATGGTAGCCTTCAACTCAACCACCCACCACCTTGCTCAGTTCAGGACACTGCAAAACCGCTACAAGAAAAAAGGTTCCACCACTGACGCGTAATCAAAAAGAGTAACAGGAAAAGAAAATGAGATGGGTGAATGGGAGACTTCACCTATAATGGAGGAGTGGGGAAGAAGCGTATCCCAATTATGGTTAGGGTGGGAAGCAGTCTGCACAAGCCACAGAGTGAGTTCGTAGAGGGAGTTAGGGTAGAGAATCTGAATATTGGGGAAGAAGGAGTTTTCGCGAAATGAGGGGAGGGAAATATCTCACTTTCTAATGTCATATACACCATCCACTTACCGACGGTCGTTTTCCTTCGGTAATGACTCGTGTCCATTACAGACGGTCATTATCCTTTAGTAAAGTCTTACTACACAAGCCTTCGGAAAAGCCTTCGGTAAAGGCCTTCGGTAATACTCCGCCGGTAATAATTGTTTTTCCTGTAGTGTCTCCAACACCATACAAGGTTAGTCCATATTCAATGCTTATGACTAAACTCAAAGCCTATAGACAAGAACCTTTCGCTACTCTCACCACATGCATCATTCCTCTCTACTTGAGAATGAATGATTATTAGAGTGTTAGAATAGACCACAATAGCTCCATACATTCATATAATAGCAACAACATCAACCATGGCACTACCATGAAATCTCACTGAGTCATGGAATTACGTCCACTAACCATACTTAGGATATTCCTCCTTGGAATTCCTTTCCCCCATGATACATGAAATCCACACCCCACACATTACTTGCACATCATCATCACATCATATCCATAATTATATTCATAACTTTATTTCCATACCACATTGCATACTATCACCGCTTATATAATCTCAGGAATACTGATATATAATGAATCAAAACACCACTTAAAATTATCAGGAAACGAGTATAGAAAGAATAAAACACCCCCTGAACTAGTCGCTCAGCGACCAAGCTCGTTGAGCGACCACAGAGTCTTCTCACTTAGTGACCCCACTCGCTGAGCGAATACAAAGACATGGTCCCAGACCCCAACCTCTCACTCAGCGACCCAACTCGTTGTGCGAATCTAGAGACAGTGGTATATACCTCTCAACTACTCGTTCAACAACCCAACTTGTTAGGCGAAATCACAGATAGTGGTCCAGACTTTTAACCTCTCGTTGAGCGACTCCACTCGCTCAGCGAGTCTGCATAATTCTACAGCACGAAAACTGTAGAATTATCACCCCAAACTGCTTTTGACCAATTTTATATATTTTCCCAACTTCTAACCTTCCTAGATTATGTTATACACTCAGTTATACTTAACCAATTGTGTCTAAACCATCCTAAACTCATTTTAAAGTGTTTACTAACAAAATTAAACTTCAAAATCTACCAAACTTCAACTAATCGACCCAAATTGAATTCTACCATTTGTGGTACAATTTCAATCAACTTAGGGACTCCAACAAGTCCCATATGACTTACCAAGACTCTCCAAACTGATCATTTGAGCACAGAACCTCTAACTCAAGTTTTCACTAGTCCACTTCCTCAAAACAAGTTCTAAACTAAGGTAACCTATACCTATATATCACCAAACCTTCTCCATATAGATTTCATCCATTTTAAACCTCTTAATCTCTCACAACACACTTAAAACAGACTTCACATACTTCAAACCAGTTCACAAGATTTCTCTCACAATTTTCAGTTCCTAAGACATCCTTTTTAGATTGAAATAACCTATAACCAAGAATAACCCTTGCTCCCAATACTTCCATCATCACAATTCACTTTATCAACACCAAATCCAACACCAAAAGACATAGAAACATATTCAACATATTATACACTAGTCATTATCACACAAGCATCAACCACATAATTGATACAATACCTCCAACCATATAACAGAATTTTACTCAAACAGTCCAATATTCATACATCCTCTAACATGCACAATTAGCATCAATTAAAGAAAAATCTAGCTTCCCTTACCTCTCAAAGAAACTGTCCAACTCTAAAAACGCTCCGTCGATTACTTGAACCACAAGGAATACCTAAACGAACCTACAAAACACCAAATTTAAAACGGACAGAGTCCTTAGAACTCTAGATGAATCAAGAACGTATAGAAAATGCATGATTACACATGCAACAATAAAAAGATTCCTCTAAAACAGATTTAGGAACGGAAAGGGAAAAATGAGTCGAAACTTACTTACTCTATTGAAGAAACTGATCGGGTAGAAACGTAGACCTCGTTGCCGTGGTCGATTAGGTACCTCCTGGTCGTCAAAGAGATGACTCAGGAGTTAGAACTATTAGAGAGAAGGTAAAGAACTCTAAAAAAGTGGTTTCTAGAGAGATGATACATTTTAAAAATAATGAAACTCGTTTATAACAAAACTATTTATAATAAAACTGTTTAATATTAAAATAATCGAGTCTCACTATTTTTAGGCTATCACCACTTCTAAAACACCATTTTCTAGGATTTTATAATTGTCCTATACAATTGTGGTGCAAATATAGACACAAAAAACCATCAAAACAAAATTCCTTATTGCTCAAGTCGAAATACAAAATCCATAAAAATCATATGAGATCAAATTGATAGAAAGAAAAAATGTCCCACAAGGTTTAACACAACATAGAACCCTTAACTCCTACAATTCAATGATCCGGAAAAAATACTACTTTCGAAAGCTTAGGCAGTGGTAGTCATTCCTTTCTTCTTGGGTGCAACCTTGGTACTTGATTCAAAATCACCATGTTAGCCAAAATCCTAAACCAATGCCCAAATTTAAGCACTCAAATAATCAATCGATTATACCCTCCCTAAAATCGCTCTTAGATATACGAGGCACGTGACGCAGGTACGTCATCCTTCCAGTTCTAATGGTCTTTCTCTTAACATCCTTCATGCTCTAGTTTAATGGGGGCGAAAAAGTCGTTTGAGATGTTAGGGCTCCATGAGGAGAAAGCCTCTCACGTGAAGACAGCAGGGAGAGAGGGTTTACACGTTTTAGTAAAAGAAAAAGTGATGTGACACACCATTAGTCACCTAAGAAAAAAATTAACGCCGTTAGTCATGGAAGACTAAATATTACAATTTCATTAAGGAGAAGGATGAAAATGAAACAAACTTTGAAAAATGAATTAAACCGAAAAACGTTTAATAGTTGAGGGATTAAAAACATATTTAACCCTTTATAATAGCTTTAAATTAGGAATTTTTATGCAATTATCAATGTTCATATTTTAACCTTTTTAAAATAATTTACTAAATTGAAAGTTAGAATAATTGTTAAAAATAAATTAGTTTTATAATTAATTTTAAATAAAACAATGCTTCATATATATATATATATGTATATATATATATATATATATTATCAATTTACATTGAAGGTTAAAATAACATTTAAAAAAATTATTTTTATGATTAATTTCAAATAAGACAATGATTAATAACACAAATCTTGTATACACATTTATAAAAAGGGTTATATATTTAATCTTAACTTATCTTATTACATCTATTTAATCTTATTTTAATTTATCATACATTATATTATATTATTTTTTATTTCATAAAATTATAAGTGTGGCAGAAACTATCTATAGGCAATAAGGTAGAAAACCGCTTGGCTGCATTTCCTCGTGTTATAAGGGGAGTTGTGGAGCTACAGAGTACCCTTTTAAATAGGTTTGAATTGTAAAAATACGTATTATTATATAATAAGTTTAATAATTTCGTTACGAGTATAAAAGTTTGATATATACTCTTAACTAATTTATATATGCTTTGATATTATTTCATAAACCTATTATAAAAACCAATAAATATCTATTCCATAATATATGAGATAAATGTAAGAATAAAAATGTTTTTTTTTTTATAAATAGGTGGTAGATAATATATCTTTTGATCTAACAAGCAGAAAAAAAAGTTAATGTTTATGATTTTGATCACTCATAAAACAATTATAACCTAATTATCTTTAACTTCCTCAAAATCATGATTAGGACATTCCAAAGTGATATAACTCTCCTTAATTTGAGAATCGTTTGGTGTGTCCTATCTTGATTAATTTGAAAGAATACCAATAACTAAATGTTTTTGTATTATTAGAGATATATACTTTTTTAACTATAAAAGTATATATTTTATTAGAAAAAAGTCATTAGATGCTGATTACTTAATTAATACTTTAACTTATATTCCATTTTAATCACTAAAATTGAATCCAAATATATATATATTTTATATGAACGTGCAATAATTGGTCCATAAACACGTAAACGTGGCGAAAGGATTAGCTTAAAAGGACTGTTTATTTAATCAGAAAATAATAAGAGAATAATAGTGGGAAGAGAATAAATTGTGGACGCTGGAAAGTGGAACCAAGCAACCCTGTTGGCCGAAAGTTAGAAAGATGAGGGAAGAAATCAATGTCTGTCTTCTGATATGATTAAGGATTCGACCATAGATGTCTTATATTTTTCTATTAAATCTTAAGAACATATCTGTTTGACTAAATTAGAAATTATGTTCAACGGCTTAAAATTCCAAACTTAGGGCATTTTGTTCTTATATTCCTTTCCTACCATATATATCTTTTACGTTTAGATAGGTCTTAAAAAAATTGAGATCAATTAACTTTCATATTATAACTTACAAGCCTTACATTTAATAATATATTATAAGTATAAAATTTATAAATTTATTTTAAAGTTTTAGATTGTCAATAATTTATATTTTTGTATAAATTTGTGTATTGATTCTTTTTAATATCTTCCCTCGAATCTAAATTTAAATTTAGACACAAAAATAATACACATATTTTATAAGCTTAATTAGTTATTTAGTTTTCTAAATTTTTTTTTTGGTTTGATTCATTTTGATTTCTTATTATTTTTAAGTTTAATTTAGTAATTATTTTTTAAAAAGGATTAATTTGGCCTTTTCCTTGAACAGAAGATAATGTTGTGTTCATACATAACAAAACTAAATTTGTGAAATTTTCAATATTTTTGAAATTTAAAAAAAAACATAATTTATCATGTGATTATACCATGTGGCAGTAGTAGTTTAACATGGTAACACCTTGACTTAATACGAGATAATTTATGTTTTTTTAAATTAAAAAAATTTAAAAATAAAATTTTTTACAAATTGACATGTGATAGAACAATAATGTCAACTTAACATAAATGACTAAATTGAACTTTTTAAAAAAATTGAAAAACTAAGAATCCAAAAATAATAAGGGGACCAAAATGAACAAAACCAACAAATTAGGAAACTAGATAATTAATTAAAGGCTTAAATGCTTACTTCGTCCTTATGTTAAAAACTGATTTTCAGTTTAGTACCCGGTTTTAAAAATGAAGACATTGGGTCCCTATGTTATGAAATTTGTATGACTTCAGTCCTATCTGTTAAGTTGGTAGGAACGACGTTAAATGTTAATTGATGTGGCAAATTACTTATCCAGCGTGGCAAAAACACATTTTTTAGCAAGGACAAATATGAAAATATCCTTTAATTTGGAAAAACAAATGCACAGGGATTTGCCCTAACACATTAATCTCCAAGGAGCTTAGCTGAAGGAGCTCAGGTGAAGCAGGTGAGCTGAGGTGGGGTGCCCTAAGTTCTTCGTTCTAACACAGTGTGAGTGTTCTTTGCTGTCTGTTGTTGTGAGGTGGGTGCCCTAAGTTAACGAAGGTGTTGTTCGTTTTCTAAAGTAGGTGCCCTAAGTTGAACTGTTCTTGTTCTCTTCTCTGTTTAGGGTTCGCTGTTTGGGATTGGGGTTGTTTTGTAGGTGTGGATGAAGCATTATTGTGTCCTTCCACGAGGCAATGTCAATGAATCAGTGTTCGTCTTGCTCATGGGGACCTCTCGTGGTGGCTCATCGAGAGGAATGGTTGGCAGCCAAATATTCTATTGTGAGAGTTTGTCGTATTAAGAGTCGCAAAAACTGTTAAGAATGAGGGGAAGAATTTTTAGGGCTGCCCTAGTTACAAGGTTTGTTTTGGGGTACATTAGTTTGCTTTATCCTGAGATGTTTTTGGTTGGATGTTTTGAACAGTGGAGTCAAAACGAAGAAGTGCGAGGATGTAATTTCTTCAAATGGCGCACTGAAGATTATATAGATGAAAGGGATAGTACAATTGGATGGAAAAGGAGAAAGATTATAACTTTGGAAAAATCACTTTTGGTTTGTTAGAAAAGGGAGAAGGTGTTGTTGGAGTTGTTATGTTTGATGGGGTTCATTAACATCATCTTTGTATGTCTTATGTTTTAATTTTGTTGAAGTGGTGTTTGATAGGGTTATATTGTAATGTTTTTTTGTTACTTAATGAATATTCTGGTTGTAATGACATTGTGCTTGTAATGAAATTGTACTTAATGAAGAAGTTGTTACTGGTATCAGAGTGTTTGTGATATTGATGAAATGAGATTCTGGTTTCATGAACTTCTAAATGAAAATAGAAGATGAGACATTATATGTCATGAAATTTGATATCAGAGAAGGCAAACTAATATGGCTATGACAATAGAAGATGAGACAACCCAAAATAATATGATATTGAAGATTAAACATTACTTAACAAAATACATCACAGATGATCCAAAATGTTAAAGTTATTAAGTGCAAAATACATCATATCCAAAATAATATTGTAGGTGAAACATGACCTCAATATTACAAAGCAACAGTACTTAAAGTTCAAAGTACATATCCAAAATACAACAGAAATGTCAATAATATTGAAAGTAGAACAATAATCTAAAGTGGTGTTGTAGTATGATCGGTCTGGGGTTCTTGAGTAATCTGACTTGCTTGAGTGAGGTGTGGTCTAGCTTCGTGGTCTTGTTGTTGACTTGCTTGAGTGGGGTGTGGTGTAGGTTCCTAGTGTTGTTGTTGACTTCCTTGAGTGGGGTGTGGTGTAGGTTCCTGGTATTGTTGTTCACTTGCTTGAGTGGGGTCTGGTGTAGCTTGCTAGTGTTGTTGTTGACTTGCTTGAGGGTAATCAGTTCTTCTATGGCCTAATTGTCTACAAATGCCACATCTCTTTGGGACCGGTTTGTCCAAGTTGTGTATCATCCCTCTTTTGCCCCCAACTCTCTAGTCTTCTTTTTTTTCTTGGTCTACCTGGAAACACCTTATTCGAGGAGGAAAAATATCAGGATATGAAGTCCTTTTCCATAGATGAGGTCCATTCACATGGAAAATTATTGGAATGTAAGTTTCTTCATAAGTGGGGGTTCTAAACCAATTTGGAATGTAGTCTTCTGGATTGATGTTTAAAAACCTCATGGCTGTGAGTGCATGGAAGCAAGGGATTCTTGTTACAGTCCACTTCCTGCAACTACAATCTTTTTTCTCTACATCAACCACAAACTTTTCAGCAATATTGGATGTATGGCAGATCTCAAATATTTGCATCCCTGACCAACTGCCAAAGCATAAAAAATGAATATTAACAACAAATTTATAATGGAAATAGTTGAATGGAAAATCAGTAACAACAAATGCCACCTTCAAATCTACTTATTGTTAAACTGATTTCAGTCACACAAAAACAAAACAAAATTGGTCGCCACTAATGTAATATAGGGCTGACCAAGATATCAATCCGTAGACTCGACAAAATTAAGTTTAGAAAATGTAAAGAAAAGAAAAGAATGAAATGAAATTGTTTAAAAGAAAGAAAGCAATATAAAATGAAATAAAAGACAAGATATTAACATTCTAAACTAATTAAAACAGCAAAAGAACCTAAACTAATATGAGAATTAATGCAACTGAGTTGATCTAAAACTAAGGTTGTAATAGGCAACTATACAATAAGAAACAAAACTGAATTTAGAAATCCAAAGCTAAAACAAATCCTAAATGTTGAATGAATGCGAACATGAATGTATAAAACAAAAAAATGGATTAATGGACATAATTTGGAAATGTAATTATCAATGTAGAGAAATAAAAGTTCACAATGCATGAAACACATAATGAGAACGGCCAAAATCTAAAAAATGGAAATCAGATTTCAATATCAGAATGTAAGAACCAAATATTAACCCAAAACTTGAAATCACATATCAGAACCTAAAATTGCAATCTATATTCAACTATCAAATGCAATAAAACGAAATTACAACGAAAGTAAACTCTAGAATCAATTAAACATCAAGAAAAATCAAATGGAAGCAGAGAACATCATTACAAGAAGGCATCTTCATTGACGTCCTTGATTTGTCTCATGACTGACTCCCAAGCTTGAGGGTGTGTTGATGTTGATGCCTTCCATAGTAATTGTCTCAGATTTATGCTAGGAAATTTCTTCCTAAAATTTTTCTAAATGTGCCTTACACAGAAACGTTGGTCCACACCAGGCAAAAGTTGTTGTATAGCTGGCAGAAGTCCTTGTGACAGTAATGAATGAAACTATGAGTCTTAAATTGGCATGGTCAACAAAGTAATGAATGAAAGGTACACATGTACTTACTTTCTGTTGATCTGACACAAAAGTACACCTTGAACATAATCCCCCACCTCCAAGATCATCAATTAACATTTCTAAAAACCAACTCCATGTTTCCTTATTCTCTACTTCAACAACAGCATATGCCAACGGACACATCTGGTCATTACCATCTCTTCCAACAGTAGTTAAAAGCTCACCTCCATATTTGCCTTTTAAAAAACATCCATCCAAATGTATAATAGGCCTACATGAGACAAAGTTGTTCTTACATGCTTTGAAACACACATACATTCTCTTGAATATAGCCTTATCCTCATTTCGTTCTACATTCACTTTCACTGTTGATCTAGGGTTTGAACTCAGTAATTCTTGTGCATAATCATACAGTCTTTCATATTGTTGTTTGAAACAACCATCAATGTTGGCGGTTGCCATTGCTTTCGCCCTAGTTGTTGTAGACCTAGACACACCAATGTTCCATTTTTTACCAAATTTATTGTGCAGATTTTTCATATTTATATCTGGATTTCCTTTCATGCTCTTCTCTAATTTGCCACTTAACCATTTGGAGGTAACTAAACCAATGTTGAATTCTCTACTACATGTATGCCTGTCTATGATCTTCCTTAGCTGCCATGTACTTTGGCTACTCCTATATGCATAGTAAGCATACCATGGACATTTCCCTTGTGAGCCACAACATTTAACACATATTCTTCTCTTGTCATTCTTAGAAATCTTCAACTTCCTACCATTATGTACTCCATAAGTTCTAATTGCATCAGTGAAATCTTTTTTCTTCAGGGAAGTATCTCCCTAGTTGCCATTTATATTCTTTCATAGTTATGGGCTCTGAGAAGATCCCAAAATCTCCATTTCGGAGTGTTTCATCATCTGAGTCATCACTTAAATAAATATTGCCACAACTATCAAATTATCACTTACTATCAGATAAGCCCCTGGCCTGTACATGCATCTTTGAAGTAGTACATCCACTTCCTGTACCCATTTCAACAAAACACTACCTTCGCAGTCTTATACTTGGGGTTGCTCACCTGCATGCACACCAACATCCATAAAATCATCTTTACTAACAAAAGCCTCTTCATCAGACCCTATCCAACTACTAACATCAAACTCCTCCTGCACATCCCCTTGACCATCCACAACATCATCTTGCACATCCCCTTCACCACCACCAACATCATCCTGCACATCCCCTTCACCACCACCAACATCATCTTGCACATCCCCTTCATAACATACACCATCCTCAACATCCCCTTTAGCAACTTCAACACCCTCAGCATGTTCACCAACTTCACCAACTTCATCATCTTCGGCACCTTCACCTTCACCATCCTCACCATGTTCACCACCATCATATTGCAACATATGAATATAATCAGGTTCGGACACCATGTGAACCACAAACAAATGAGCTTTACCATTCAATAACGTAATACTCACCACATGCATTACGCCTATGTCATCACTTAACAATTTCAAAATAACTCCATCTGTCTGTGTCAATGATCAAGGTACTGGTATGACCTCGATGGTATCTAAATGACCCATCATTCACAAAATTACCCCCATGGTGAAACACCACCTCAATATCAGAGTTGGACATTTTCTTTAATTGTCAACTATTTATAAGCCTTTATAAACGTAAGTGTCAGACTACATGCACTTGGTTAATGACCTTCACATGCATCTACTATCATTATTTAATGACCTTCACATAGGCATCTTCATAGTAAGCGTGCCATGTTACTAACAACTATTACAAGTGTAGGCATACAAACTTAATCACACGCAATCACTGTTTCACCTACAACATTCCATTTTGTCTTAATGCTTAAATCAATATGCATGAACCACAACTTAAACAACAACCACAAATTGAACAATATGAAAGACAAAATAGTACGCACTAAGGGGACAATAACACAAAACAGTCCGCACTAATTGGGACCAAAAGCATACAAACAATACACATAGAAAAATGAAAGGTAGTGAAGAACGGGACCACTACAAATCCAACATTATTAGGGGGACCACAACACAATAAAGGGGGACCACAACAGAACACACTACGGGGACAAGAAGACAAGATATTTTCATGGGAGAAAGCAACTACATAAAAGAAGTAATAAAAAGTGCACCTTCCACCTTTTCGCTTCGAAGAAATATCACCGCAATTGCTCACCCACCGTAATCGCTGACACACATTACTCCTTCAGCAACCCTTTTTGCTCAACAATCTCCTTCGAAAACGTCAATCCTTCGCTGACTATCAATCCTTCGAGAACGACAATCTCCTTCAACACTATCTTGCAATTCAACGAATGAAAAATCTTCAATTTATGACCTAAATTTCCTAATGTTTTTATTCCCATGATTGAAAACCCTAATTATTTAGTTTCCCCAATTTAAAAACACGTAATATAATCTATTGGCTGCCACATCAACTAATTTAACCCAACTCATTGCCACGACGGCATTTCTTGCACACCTCACATCCACAGTCAGTTCACTGGTATCAATTTTAACGTCGTTAAACGAATAGGACTGAAGTCATACAATTTTCATAACATAGGGACCCAATGTCTTCATTTTTAAAATCGGATACTAAACTGAAAATCAGCTCTTAACATGGGGACGAAGTAAGCATTTAAGCCTTAATTAAACCTTTATTGATATAAACATCCCATTGGATAAGTTGGATAAGTTGGCGATAGATTACATTCAATCTAGGGGTTTAACACCGATATGAATTTATTTTATATTTGTAAATTGCAATTAATTTTTAGTTGTTTTACCCAATGTTATTTTTTTAAATTGTTTTAAAACTTTAAAAACTCTTGTTCTTTTCTCAAAGAATTTACTATGTTTTTATCAATTTGTTATTCTAACTTAGTGAACTTCATAACACTTAACAAACTCTGAATGAGGACATAATATGAATGTTTGTCACTTTTGAAAATTAAGAGTATTAATAAAATATTTATCAAGATCAATTTCTTTAAATATAAAATTGAAAGTTTATTCACGATGAATTTGTAGGCTTTACTTTTAGCACCTCTCTCTTTAAGGTTGATAATTTGAAGGTAGGAGCTATGAAGACACTATCCCAAGCTCTTGGCTCTTGGTTTCATTTTGTTACCTTGGTGGAGAATAAGAGTGCTTGGACAATTGGCTCAAAAGGAGATCACTTTTGGACATTTTTAGCTTACTAAGGAAACTTGTATGGAAGAGTTGAACTTTTAAATCAAGGCCAAACACCTTGGAGCTTACTTAGGAGTCAAGAGAGGTCATCTTTGACCTTCTATAAGATAAAAGGATCTTCTCCTAGTTTCTAGTTTCTAGTTTCTAGTTTCTAGAAACATGTTTTTGCTATTGCTAGAGATCCCTACCTATGCCTATATAAGAGAGCATATCCTCCACTTTTCAAGGGGTTGATATTAATGTGGAATTTGGGACACCTTTGACTGCATTTGTGAGTATCTATATTTTCTAGAGTGTGTTTCTCTTTTAGTCTTATCTTGAACCTTGGTTCAAGTGGTGACACCATCACTTATCTTGGATTGGTCCAACCCCCAAGTGGAATGCTCATGTCCCCTTCTTTTGCCTCCCTTTATCTTCATATTTTGTTCATTATTTATTGTTCTTTAAGTTCTTGTTCTTTATCTCATGCGCCCCCTTTTATCTTATTCTTGTTTTCTTTAATTTCTTTGTTTAATTGAATCATCTCTCCTTCATCTAGTGCTCTTATAAAGTGAACATTCACATATCTAAATAATTATGTCATATTAATCTCTAGTGAGGATCTTCTTAAATTTTTCTTACGCAACATAAACACAAAAACCTTATTCACTAAACATTAATCTCATGCATATAATCACTTGCTTTCTTTTCAATTTAATGATAAAGTCAACTCACTAGTTTAATCAAACCACTATTCCTTATAATAAAATGAACCTAAATTTCCTTAAGAGTCAATTCTTTAAGAACTTAATAAGAAAACTTGCTTTCATCACAAGGGTTTAAGATAATTCATGAGTCAAGCTTCATTCATAGATACATGCTTCATTAGGTATGTTGTCATTTTTCTACAAAAGATATTTTTTACTACCGAATAATCAAATATCAAGTCACAAATGATCAAATCACAAGTATTAATTATAGAAACAAAATATTAACACTAAATGAAAAGACATATATAGATATAAAGAATACTAATTACATAAGAGTTTAGTTGGTACATTTAACCCTAACAAAATGATTTAGGACTTCATTGTCATGAAGAGCTCGAAAAGAAAAAATGAATAATGAAAGAAGATGGAGGGATCCAAGGACAAGAATAAAGGTATTCAAGGAAACTGTAACAGTCTAAAAACCTTCAAAACATGTTTCCCTCTTTTTGGAAAAACAAAATGATATTCCTTCTCACAAAGACATAAGGAGAAATATGTTAAAGGTATTATTAGAAAAATCAGTGCTCAATATCATATACTTCACGCTAGGTGCATGCACTTAAAGAAAAGAATTCTTTGTTCAAGTGGTGCGCTCAATGAAAGTCAAATTTCGCTTAGCGTAAGTTAAGTGCTACTCCATGTAATTCACCAATGGGTGGTAAAGCCTAGCCTTGGCAAATTGTTCCTAATCCTAATGACAAATTTCCTATTAGACTTCATGGCATTGAGCTTGATTCGAGTGGTGCTCAACACATTGTAATGTTTTAGAATTTATAATTTTGACCTTTGATATAACTTTCATAAAGGAACTAAAGTTGTCACAACATTATACCCCTTCAGTACATTTCATAAAAGAACTGAAGTCGTCACAATATCATACAACTTCAACACATTTTTTAAATTACAGAAGTCATTTGAAGTTGTAACGATCTCAACTTTTTCACGAAAACCATCCTAACGACTTCATTTCAATTGAAGGAAAGTCACATCATCATGACACGACTTTTTCTTTATAAAGTTGTGTCAACTTGACACGATTTATTCAATTTTGAATTTTTTAAGAGTTACCTCATTTTGGTAATTGCATAATGAAATTATACCAAAATGGTAAAAAAAATTCTAATTAAGAGATATTTAGTATTTTTAGTTTTAATTACTATATTTTTATCCACACATTTAAAATAGAAAAAAATAATGTTATAGTTTTAATCATTTAAATTTGTTCATATTTTTTGGGAAATAAATAATTTTATTATTTTCACTAACTTAGTCTCTATTTGTTTTAACATTTATGATAAATCCATATATATAAGTATCTATGTAGCGTTAACGATTTATTATGGTCTAAACTTGAAATTTACATAAATTAGTTAGATGCACGATCAAAATCGTAAAATTGAATTTAGATTCTCTACTAATTTTTTTGGTGTTGTCCCTTTGTTGTGCTTTTGAAATGTACTCATGAACACTGATTTGAATGATTTAAAATATATTAAAAATATTTTTAATATATCAACATCAAGGTATTTTCTTTGCTCAATAGAGGACAAAAAAAGGACAATAGAGAATCTGAACTATGTAAAATTGAATGGTAAGTTAAAAATAGAGATATTTTCAGATGTATAGATAAAAAATTCAACAATTAAAGCTAAAAAATTTATTATTATTTTTTATTAAATATGAATAGAAACTACAAGAAATTAAATCTATGAACTACACTTTTCTATGCACGAAAAAGAAATGAAAGACTACAAATTTAGAATACTTTAGTTTGAATTTGATTCAACCTTAGTGTGTAAAGCTTTCTCTGATCAAGAGGTTGTATCGTGGTCTATTAGAGGTCGTTGGAGGAAATGCATTAAGTTTTGTAGAGATGTTGATTTTAAGGTGTTACATATTTTTTGATAATGAAATCATTCGACCGATAAGCTAACAAATTTAGGTCTATCTTTTAAAGAAGTGTTTAAACAGTATATGATTATGCCAACTTCTATAAGTTTGGACTTTTATCATAGTATGTTTCTTTTTCCTATGTATAGGGTTTCTTAACTAGTGTATAGCTTTTGATTGGATCCCTCATGAGTTTTGTGTATCTTTCTTTTTGTTTTTAATGATATTTTCATCTCATGGTAAATGATAGATGTCCTTAGGGTGTCAACCTAACTGAGATGTCAAACATCATATCGATATCCAACATGAGTTTTATATAAACTAAAAAAAATGAAGAGAAGTTTTAAACTTTCTTATTAGAGTGTGAAATCCAATAAGTAGTTTGTTTTTTAAAAATTTGAAAGAGTCAAATACATTTAAGTCAATAGAACTAGAGATGACAACGACTCGGGTTGAGCGCATATAGTGCCTACCTACTATCCAACTCACAACAAAAAAATCTACTTGTTACCCGCTCGTTACCCGTGCAGATACATGTTTAAAAAATATCTACAGATATCTTAAAACCCACAAGTACCCATGGATATCCAGAAATATTTAAATAATATATATTTTATAAATTTTAAAATAAAATTTAAATAAAATTATAAAAAAATATATAATATATAATGTAAATTAAATATAAATTAAAAATTAATTTAATTAAAATTTAACTTAATAAAAATATAAGTTAATTTTAATTTAATTAAATTTAACTTTATAAAATGTAAATTAAAAATTTATTTTATTTTGTATAAGTAGTATAATACTCGCACAAAATCCATTTATAAGTAGATATTTATAAGTAGATATTTAATATGCATTACCTATTACCTGCAAGTAATAACTACCTATGAATTTCATCTACCAATATTCATAAATACAAGTATTTAGAACAATTATTAAGAATATTGACATAAGATTAGTTAAAGTTACAAGATTAGTTAAAGTTACATGTAATAGAATATATACTATATTCTTTGGAATAGAGTGAATATGTTTATGTTTACTTTAAAACAAATATTTTTTTTTCAATAAAATAAGTACATTTAAGTTTTTGCATGTTTAAAAAAAATTAAATAAGTGTTTTTTAAAATGATTCCATTGTCTGTGCCAAGCATAATTATTTTATATTTGGGGCTTTAGTTAAAGCTCAAAGAGCCTTTCCTCTCCGGCTGTTTCTTCATGCACCTTTAAAAGTGTCTTCCTGCACCTCCATAAAAAAGAAACTTTCCAATTTGTCCCTTTTAATTGTGTAATTTAGAAATAAAAGACGACTTCAAATCCTTCGGCATCCGAAATATATATATATATATATATATATATATATATATATATATATATATATATATATATATATATATATATATATATATATATATATATATATATATATATATATATATATATATCCTAAAACAGTAGCTTTCCGATCACTAAAAGTTTAAAATAATTTATGCATTTTATGATTTAAAAATGAAAATTATTTTCTGATTAATCTAGAATTATTTTTTTTAAATATTGCTTCCCAATAATACAATCTTGAAATCGTTTGGTTTCTGGACTATATAATCTGAAAGTTATTTTTTACCTTCAAAATGTATCAAAATTAAAAAAATAATGGAAAATTTATTATTTGAAGGTGAAGGAAAAAACTTATGGAAGTGTAGGAAGAAACTGCCATCCTCCCCCAGGACGTAGATCTAAGGCCCAAGAAACTTCATGCATCACAAAAAACAAAATAAAAACGTTAACATGAATTTGGTGAATTGAAGCTTCTCCGAGCAAAAATAAAAAGGGTTTGTGTCAAGAAAATTCTCTCTTAAAGAAATTTTAGAAGAGAAAAGAAAGAAAGAAAAGATTACATAATTTTTTTTGTAAAATTTAAAATTAGTATATATGTATGAGTAAATTATGTGTTACATTTCAATATAATTTTAAGTACTTGTATCTTATTCTTTTTTTTCTTTGCATATTTAATATTTGTTTGTATTATGTAAGTCAAATATATATAACAAAACTTAAAATAAACTTATCATAAAAACTCTACATATTTTCTGTAGTTTATTATATTTTTATAAAATAATTTATCCGTTGTGTCAAAATACAACATTAAATTATAAGATATCAAAATATAAAGATATGATAATTACTCTATCAAACATATAAAAAGTAATTTTTTATATCAAGTTGGAGATTCTTTACCGCCAATTTGATTAGAAAACTTTTATCAACTTTGTTACACGATACTTTTGTTTCCACTATTGAATATGTTATTAAAATCCAACATAGAATTACTTAAAATAAAAATCAATTATGTTAATTCTAAGACTTAATTTTCAACAGGGACCGAACATGCAATTAGGCAGTTACAAAAAGGTTATTGAAAGGGCCGACAACTTATTTTGAACTTGCAGACACAAGATGTTAACGTTAACATCATCAACTAATCTGAGTTTTTTGAATTTGAAGAATGACAGAATGGGTGGGAGAAGCACTTGGTACTACTGTGGATGTTGATTGGGTTGCAGTGAGCCCATCAGCCACCATGGTTGTTCCTTCTGCATGGCTCTCATTGTTTTTGCCCCACAAAAAGAAGTATAATCCCATTATGATCAAAACCATGCCACCCAACCTACACACAGATTTTGAATTACCAACTTTTCTACATTATATGATAATAGTAAGATTCGTAGGATAACAAACATTGAAAAAGTTTAAGGAGAGAAATATGTTCATACGTTCCAACTCCCAATGGTTGTCCAAGAATGAGAGCTTCTGAAAAGGCCACAAAAATAAGAGACAGAGGATTGAACATTGGAGGATAAGTAGGTCCTTTCATTCTTATTGCCCAAGATATTATGCAGAATGTAGCAGCAGTAGCCAGTGCACCCTATATACATAACAATACTGTTTTAGCACTTCCAATGGTTGTACTCAAAATTTCACCAGTAGACTCAATTTTCTAACACTTCAAATTCACCCACCACAACTTCAAACCCTATAATAGCACATTTCACAACTTTTTCAAGACTGCTATTTTTTATTTCTTAATTATTATAATTTTATATTTTCATTTAATGGCGGGATAGAAAAAATAATAATTTAATGATTTAAATAGATATTATGAAAAACTTAGTTTTAAAACAAAAATGCTTAATTAGCTAGAAAAGAAATTACACCCAAATATAAGTAATCACACAAACGTTATCCCATCAAAGAAAAAAAATGTAAAGAGAAATTCTTTAATGTTTTAGAAATAGAAAAAAAAAAGAAGGAAAATCAAGCAATTCTTTTGTGACTGTTTGTTCCACTTGTGTAATTCTTTCTTGTAACTTTTTTCACTCAGCAATATTTCTCACCATATCTCATGACAATAGTTATTCATATATATTAAGTACTTTATATATAAGAAATGTTATAACTAGAATTCAATCAAATATAAATATATATATTTAAACAAAGAAATAATTATTTATTGAATATGAATTTTAGTAATTTTTTAACTGTAGGGAGATATGCAAAACATGTTACCGAGTAGACTATAGTGATGAGTTGTAGATTCCACTGTAATCTCCAAGCAGCTTTACTGGAATCTAAGCAAACACCAACTGCTGCTGCTTGAATTGCCGCCAGAATGCATGCTAGCATTGTTCCCCAGTACTTCAATGGAAATACTTTAAGCAACTTCACCTTTTTAAATTGAAAATATGTAGAATTTCATCAAGAACCGGAAGACCCAGACGGAGAAACCACTAAAGATTGTGAAAGTGGTGATAAAGTTAGAGACTTTACAACTATTACACTAAACGTGGCATGACTAAAATAGGTTTTCTTGAAGGGACTCACTTGTGCAATAAACCAGGCTGTGTAGGAGAAGCAGCTGCAGACCAAAAAGATAGTACCATGTAGCATGTGGGTTTTGTGTGGTGCAGTTTGATGAGTACGATGAATGTGGTGTCCGAGAAAAAATTCCTTCCCTTTGTAAAGACTGCTAAGTGATGCTCCTCCAACACACAGAATTGACCCAACAGACTTAGCTTTACCAACCCATGTTTGCCACTTCAGTTTCTCCATTCTGCATTAATGCATGAAAGTTTTATTCATACTTACAAGTTCTTTATTTTTATAAAGCTAGTGTTTCCAAATACCTGAGTATGATAGAGGTAAAGAATGTGATTGTAGGAACCAAGTTCAGAAAACTCATAGAGTAGGCAGCAGAAGTATCTCGCAGACCATAATAAAACAATCCTTGAGCCATTGTCATCCTGTAATTTACCTTGTTATGTTAGAAAACAATTTGAAGCAGAAAGAGTTAGTGGAGTTACTTACTATATATGTATCTTTCATAATATCAAGTAAATTTTAAATTATTAAAGATTCATCAAAATATTCATCAAAATATTCTCAAGTATTAGTATATATTGAAATTTTGTAATTTAAAATTTTAATTAGTTGAGAGAAATCTAATATTACGTGACATTGGATTTATTAAAAATGTATAATTATAAATCTTATTTAGGAAAGTTATTTTTATAATCATTATTATCAAACACCTTTTATATGCAGTTATGAGTGCAAACTAAATAACACTTACAAATCTTATTTAGGAAAGTTATTTTGTCACTAATTAATTATAGACTAATTCATAAATTAATTTTCTTTTGCCAAAATCTTGATTGATAGTTAATTTTTAGTGATTAATTGAGAAACTAATTTGTTTGGTAGTTAAAAGATTGGTAGCTAAATTGAAAGACCAATTTAGTGATCAATTATAATTTTTTATTTATAATAATAACTATTTTAATAATCAATAATCTTTAATTTTGTAAAATTAGTGTTAAAATTGATTATTATTTAGAGTTTTTTTAGTCTATGTGCTTTCCTTCGTTTTTCAATTCAAAATCAATTCCTTAAAACATAGTAAATAAAAAATATTAAAATTTTTAACTATTATCATTATGTTTTTTTTTTGTATGTCAAAATCAATTTGAGATGAAGGGAATAGTTTAAGAAAATACTAGAAATGGGTACTTGTAAAACATGATGGAAGAATGAAGACTAATTTTATTAACATATTCTTTGTCAAACTAATTAATAAAACTTTTTATTCATTACTTTCTTGATGAATCGTTTAAAACACTGATTGGAACCTTTTGAAGCATGCAATGATATGGCTGAACTGACTCATTTATTCTTTGTTTATTTTGGTCTTTCTATCTAAATTAACAACTACTATTTATGGCTTGTTCACTAAGGAGTAAATTTGTTCAAAAAGTAGGATGAACAATTTTGGAAGCAAACTCAAAGTAAGGTTATTTGTACAGTTTCACATTCAAATGCCTCACTTATTTTCTTTTTCAAGTAAGGTTATTTTCTTTATGACACCTACTTTCTCTTTACCCAAACCAATATACTGTCTTCAAAACTTAATCTAAATTATAACACACTAATTTATATTTAAAACTAGGTGATATTAATTTAAAAGTCATATTAGTCATTATTATTATACTATCAACTTTGACATATAAATTATATAGTTTATATTCAACAATGGTATTAATTACTCAGAAAATAAACTATGCATCCATAAGTCTAATAATTATTATATGGAAGGTGAAAGTAAAGGAGGACCAGAAAAAACCAGAACTTCTGCAAGAATTACTTTCTCTGCAATATATAATTATGAAACTTTGACGTCTGTCTGACAGTAGTTAATGTTGCTGGAAATAGATAATGTTTATCTTGATGTGTCTTTTTTTCATGTGTTTTTCTATTTGCAAACCGCTTTCAAAGGCTATCTTAAGGAAGATGATGGACCAGTTCCAATACACCCAAACTTAATCTCCATATACGAAGATTTCGTTATTTTCCAAAAGGAGAATTAAAAATAAGCAAAATAATATTAATGACTTGTTATATGTAAATCTGTTAATATATGTACACTTTTTGTGTTGCTGATAGAAAATTTAATTAATGAATGTTATAAAAATAATGGTTAACAAATTATTATTTTTTTCAAAAAATAGTTAATGCCAAAACTTTAAGGTTTGAATTTTATAAAATATGTTATCTGATATGAAATTTAAGATTCTTTTTAATCTTAAATATCTCCTATCTAGATTTAGAGTCTAAAATGGGACTCTATATTTTCATAATGATAAAAATTGTTTTTTTATAAATTAAATTGTAAATAAAAAGTTATTAAAAAGTGAATGTTATAATATATTGGAGTGAAAATTAATAGTATAATCTTTATAGTATAATATTGGAGATGAGGTCTATGAAATGTGAAAAATAGGATGTTCTGTAATTTTTCAATGTATTCTTGTATGATTGTTTTCTTATGAAAACTCTTTTTGTTTCTTTCTTTATTTCAATTTCTTTACTAATATTTGAATACGAGAATAAGACTTTTTATTTGTGATAGAAGGATGACGTGAAACATTCTATGGTGAGAACATATTATCATTCAAATCATTAAAGAACATACCCTGTTAGTGCATTGACGAAGAGCCAACACCAGACCTCACAGTTTAATTTCTTAGGTTGTCCTCTGCAACCCCAATGGTTTGAGAATATTAAAACTAAAAAATCAAATATATAGTAATTGAAGAATGAAACAATGAATGAAAACACACCAACATGAAAAAGTAGAATGTTTTGAGAAAACTGTTGAATTTTCATGACTCTTCATAAAATGTAAAGAAGAATTACCAGAAAAAGAAGTTGAGAAAGAAGAATACCTTTCAAAGTAGAGTGCAAAGGGAGCGACACAAAGAGCAGCAACAAGGTGACGATAAACAATAAGTGCAGCAATGAAAGTTCCTTGAACCAATATGACCCTTGACAACAACTGCATCCCAGTCATAAGAACTTGCACCAGAATCATGCTCAAGACAACCTGGGATGAAGTGAACCATTCCTTCACAGTTTTCATGGTCTTTGCCTCCATTGTGTGTAAGGAGAAGAAAATAAACAAAGCAAAAGTCTGTGTCTTTGTCTCTTAGCAGAAGAGGGACAAAAGCTTTAATATGCATGAAAGAAACTGCTTGTGTAGATATGATAAGTCCAAGTGCATAAATAAATGATAGACAGTTTATGTTTGAAAGTTCTAAAAGGAATATGGTGACAGATGCCATGCATTAACGCAAAATTCTCTTGCTGTCAAACTCTCTGTCACCTTGCCACTGCTTTCTCCAATTTTCTCACCGTTACTTGCTATGCTGTAACCCATACGTAATATAGTAATATCAACAGCAATACGTGTCTTTCTTGTAGTTGTTCTTCGACATTGATGTTGCTGCCAGTTAAGCTTGCTTCTTTTGCTGATATATCCAATTTAAATTTTAACATAACTTTGCTTTTACATGTTTTTATTATTTAGTAGTATATGGTATGAATGCAAGAATGCTTTCTTTTTTCTTTTTTTCAAATTAACCTCTCGGATATACCTCTTTATATAAATAAACAAATTAGTCTATAACTTTTCAAATTGAACAAAATTCTGAAATTATATATATATATTGATGATTCTAACTATTTTCTTGTTTATGTGAAAATGGTTTTGTTGCTGGGTTGCTGTAATCAGTTTTACATGAAAATGAATATATGAGAATGCGGTCAAAAGTTTATCTGAGTTGAGATGAAAAGGGTTCAACATATATTAAAATTCAAACATGTTGTATGTCTGAGTCAACCTCGTTTTAAATAGGATCTAGCTTGTTCCAACTGAAGAAAAAAAAAACATGGGAGTTACGTGGAGTGTTGTTCTACAGTTTCACCATTATTTGAGCAGAGAGAATGTTTAAAATATGAACAAAGCATGAAGTTGAAGAAAGACTATAAAGGCAGCAAGTGTTGGAACAAAAGATATAGAGCAAAAGAGTTGGTTACGCAACACATTTAAATAATTAATTGGACTTTTCCTTTTTCTTATATTGAGGATTAGCATGATTTGGTGGTAGAGAATGAAATGATTTTAGGTGTTACATAGGAAAGAGCTAATGGAGTCTATGATTGAGTTGAGGATTGAGAATTTTTCTATATATACATATACCTAAGAGTTGCAGTGTTGCCTCACGGATCGGTTAAAAGCAGAATCAAGCTTCATTTCTGAAAAGATCTTATTAAAGGACCTAACACAATAATTTTAAAGTTAAGCAGATTTTTATGAAATCGGACAATGATTATTTGCTAAATTAGTCTTGCTTTTTCTAGTCATTCAATCAGATTCTTTACATGCATTGAAACAATAATAGTTCAGGAAAATGTTGATGATAATGACACATAGATCAAAATAGTACACAACTTAAAAATAAAATTTTAGAATGGGTCTTCTTAGTAAATTTAGGAGTGTGATGAGTACACTTCCTTCCTTCATGACTCTCATTCTTTTAGAATGTGACAACTTCAATAATGTGTCATTAACAAACCTATAACACACTACACAAACATAAGTTTTAGATTTTATTTAAGACAAAACTAAACCAAATAAAAGAAAGGATATAAAAGAGAGGATGTGAATAAACTTTCTTTTTAAACATTTTTATTTTTTCTAAGCACTTTCTTCCATATATATTGTCTAAATTATTACATTGAATTTAGTTTACGAACTTCAACCTCATTAGTAGCTTTTTATACTTGCAATTAAATTTCATATATAACTAAATTTGAATCTATTGGTGTTCTTATTCATAATCTGAATTAGGAAATAAATATAAATAATCAATAAATGCAAATCTCTTAAAAACTTTTACTTGGAATTCTATTTTACTAGTTGTACACTTGTCAAAAAGATAACAATCATCAAAACTAGCATCCCACAAGACTCATCAATTTCAATTTGAGGACCTTGACTCTAAATTAATTTATCTAAAAAACCTCAAGAGATAAGTCTCATCTAACCTCTACACCATCCAATTCCACCAATTCCAAGACATGGCTAGGATCAAACATATACTTCCATGAGACACACATGAAACATTTGTGAGGGTTTATCATTACATTTTTCAAAATATTTTGTCTTTGGTTTCTTCTCTGTTTTAATAATTTAAAAACAAAATTTCCTTGTTAATTATTATAGTTACAAAAGATAATTAGTGAAATAATAATATTCAACATGATTTTAAAATTACCAATTAAATTTTGTGGAATTTATTTTTACAACATTTCCATTACTTATTTAAATATAAATTTATAAATTTTAAATGACTTTTTAACACTATTTAAAATTTAATATTATTTTATACTTTTTTTTTCATTTAAATTAACTAAAAATTATTTTGGTCATTAACAATATTATTCAATTATCAATTTTTTAACATGTTACATGAATAAAATCTTTCACAAAATTTCCGATTCACTTCTAATAATTTCTCTTCAATCCAAAAAATCTCACAATCTTAACTTTCAGTATGTTTTTCCCTTATTGTTTCTTTTTTCCATCCTCCAATCCCAAAATAAAAAATAAAAATGAATCCGATAATGAGCACAAACACCTTATGCTTATAAAAACTTCGTTGAAAGAAAGCCCCATTATGTTAGTCAAGCCAAGAAGAGCAATTAGTACATCAGTCCACTCACCTCACCTCATAATCAACAATCTTAATCGTAATTCCAGCTATATAAATATTTCAAAACCTAACTTACGTATCGATGTGGGCCCTGTTTTCAATAACACGAGTGTGTTCCACTCCCCAAATCTCAAAAAACGTCAGGTGTTGGAAATATGACAACTAGAACTCAATTTGCGGTGGATCTTTTAATGTATACATATACCTTACTACGCCTCTGAATTTTTAGACTCCCCGAGAGAAGCAGCTACTTTTTCTGCAAATTGAAGATTAATGAGGACACACAAATTATTAATGAGGAAAAACCTTCTTAAGGATCCGATATACTCTCAAAAAAACCTATGACAATTAATCTAAGACACTCCTCTGAAGTGCCTCAGCAATGAATTTCTCTTTAGACAATCAATGAACTCCTCCCATTAGCTGCACAATCAAAGTTAATCTCCAATTAGCACCAAATCAACATTAAAGACACTTTCATTTCAGAACATTACTTTCAAATTCTACCTATTTACAATCTAAAATCTACACTATCAAAACTACTAATAAAAGGAATGTTATGTAACTACTTTTATGATAACTAATAGAATCTATCTATCTATCTAAGACATTAGCACTAAAATATCATAAAAGACACTATTCTAACTCATTCATAAAAATTAGTACTTCTCTACTATAAACTAAATATGATTTAAAAACTAAGAATTACCAGTCTAAAAACCCCTAAAAACATGCAAATGCTTTGGAAAAAATGTAACATTTTGAATGTTATCACATCCCCACACTTGAATCATTTGCATTCCTGGGCAAAACTACGACCAGACACTAATAACCAAGGAGCATTTTCACATCAAAACTCACTCACTACAACAATTCCTAATATGCACATATGCAAAGCAAACAGTGAAACAACAGTAAAAGTTGCAAGGCTTTAAGTCTAAAAATAGTGAAACAGTGAAAACAACAGTGGTCAAGATGTGTGAACTCAAGTATGGTTTAGCATTTGGCACAGCACTTTCATCAACCAATTTTACTTTCCTTTCAGCTTTTCACTTTCATTTTTTTCATACACTTTCTGATTCTTTTCATTTTTTTTTTCAACTTCCAGCATTTATTTCTTTATCTCTTGCTTTTGTTTGCTGTTACAGCTTTAGCTCATCATATTTCCACTTTGAAACACCTTGGCACCCCCACACTTGAGTCACACACCCTTACTTAAATTGGCTCACTCAGTAGTTATAATCAAAAGATGGCCTAAATCATGTTCAAAGTGTGTTCAAGCAATTAGCATCAAAAAGAGTATCCACAAGTTCTAGAGTGCAGAAATACACAAGTGAATCACACAATTTAACAATTAAGGCTCAAATCTCTCTAGGTGCAGAATGTGTGGTGCACAAAGTGTCTAAGCATGTTAACAGCCTAATCATCAATGAAAGAAATGCACAAACCAGCTAGAAATATTTACACTCAAACCATACATACACATCACAAAATTGACCATAATGACTGAGTGAAAATGTAAAATCTGTAAAAGATACCTAAAAATATCTACACAAGTTCTATTGGACTAGAAATGACCAAGGATTGACTCAAAAATTGATTTCTAAGACAACTTCTAAAAATCAATACTCAAACCTCCAAAGCTCTACTAAAATTGTCACTAGAATGGTAACAATTTGCAAACTGCACTAAACTAGCCTAAGAAACTATCCTAACAAGTTTAGAGCGCTAAAACCTAGCTAAGAAAAAGCTCACACAACAAAAACTACCTAAAACTCAAAATATGACCATCTAGAACCTAAAACTAGTACCTAAAATAGGCTAAAAGTGCTAAGAATGAAAACTGTATTAAACTACTAATTGAAACTGTAAAATAACTATATAGACAACTTTTAAAAGATAAAAGAAAGATAAAAACCAAGTCAATTCAAAAATAACAAGAAAAGCAAAATTTGACTATTGAGCACCTAAAAATGCATTAGAATAGGCTAAAACTGGAAAATCTTAAAACTGTACTAATCTAATTATTGGGACTACTAAACCACTATCTAGACAACTTTTGAATGTTAAAAGAAAGATAAAAAATCAAGTCAAATTTCGAAATTAACAAGAAAACTAAAATCTGAATAGTTAGAACCTAAAACAGTATATACTAGAGTTAACTAAAAATTTAAATCTGCACTAGATCAGAACATAATGTAAAAAGACTATTTAAACAAGTTTGTAATGAATAAAAGAAATTAAAAACAAGGTCATTTAGTTAGAATAGCAAGACTTTCAAAATTTGATTATAAAGACCTAGAATCAGCGCTCAAAGCACTAAAAGTCCTCACATCAGTAACTACGAATCAAACCTGCAACTAATATCTACTTCTATATCCAATAAAATGCAAAGTATCTACCTAAGCACATCAAAAACAGTAAAAGAAAGATAATGGAAGAGTTGAATTCTACAAAAAAAACACTTCAATACATAATATCAAAATTATCTTTTAAAAAACAGATATCCTAATTGACAGTACTCATACAAGTTTAAAGCAGAAAAAGAGAATTAAAATCAGAGCTACAGACTAAAATTAACAAAGAAAAGGAAAAATGCATATGAAAATCAATCTATACGAAAAATCAGTAACAGGACCAATAACAGAAATTGTTCAAACTACTTCTACATTTAACTCTACTCTATGATTTATAAAATGCAATATTTATATCTAAGCAAGTTCAAATCAATTAAAGAAAGGTAAGAAAAAGGTCAAATTCAAAAAACAACAGCTAACTAAAATTTCTACCACTTAAACCTATGACAGCTTAATATAACAGAACAGATTTAAAGCTGAAACCGAAAACAGTGAATTAAAATCCTATTTAACTATTCCTACATGCTAAAAGTAATAATAACAACTACTAAGTGAAATTAATTACTAGAATTTAAAACTACTACAATACTACCTTCGATTATCAAGCTAAACTGAAAAACTACTAAAGTAAAGCTGAAAATTAAAACTAGGTAAGGAATATAGAACCAGCATGGCTTTATGTAATTCTAATAGGTACCGGCAAAATAGAAATTCAAGACTAAGTCAGAACTAAAAATCAAAATTAAAAAATGGAACTAGTTAACTAATTGTTAGTGTAGACTGGACAGCAGAAGGGAATCTGGTTAGTAAGGTTAGTCAAAGTCAGCCGGAGACAGAAAAACAAATTACCTGACGAGTTTTGTCTTTAGCAAGTTCATACATAGCCCATTCTGTTGTCACCAATGTAGTATCAGATGTCTCAACAATTGTCTCCCAGAGTAGCATGGAAATTTCATTTTCACTCAGTTCTTTAGCTTTGGATACTAGGTAGTCAAAAAAACAATTCAGTACCTATCACATTCCAAACAATCAAATTATTAGGATAAATTTATCATAAGCTTTGAACACATTTCACGTTGTCCTCAAGATAAACCTACCTTTCCTGAATCCACTCTCTTCTTGTGCTCATTCATCAAGGCCCTCATGACAACTTCTCTCCGGAAGTACAAATTCCAAAATTTCTTCTCCACGCTCCTATTAGGAATCCATCTCAAGTATGGAAAGAAATCTCGCCAATCCACCTCAATGGCTCCCTCCATCATATCGAGCACTAGAATCCTATGTAAGTCCTCTCTTGATAATGTAACCCCAAGCTCCTCCACATAAACGGAGTCTACATTACTTCCCAGAGCCTGCAAATTTTCCATGCACAGTTTTGTTAGGATAAACTTAAATGCAATAGAATTAAATTGGTTGTTTATTTGTTTACGGGTTTTGTGTGTTTTGGAGTGCAAGGGTCACCAATTAATGTAGTGGTTATTAGATAAGAATAGGCAATAATTGTTTTGATGGTAGAGTTTATGGTTTGGAGACAAAAAAAACCAAGATGTAATTCTATAAATTGAAAGTGTCTAGTTCACACAACGTAACAAAACAAGTAGCAATACAAGGAAGTGAAAAGTTTTTCACATAAAGTTCTACTCTAAAAAAAAAAAATCTATTCAATCTTTATTTAAGGAGATACTTACTTGCTTCAGTGCTAATATAGAAAGTTCAGATGCGTATATAATTCTAAAATTAACTACCAAATCAGAGAAGGTCTTCACATGTTCACTAAACTGGCTCAAAATATTTTCCACCAAGTTTTCTCTGTTGAGACAGACGGTGCCGCTTCTGAACATTGAAAAATAGACACTAAGCAACCAAACCGCACACAAAAAAAAGGGGAGTTCTATGATACTGATAAAAAAACATGAATTTCTCGTAACCAACCAACCTGTGCAGCGGCTCCCAAAACGTTGGCAAGAATATGTTTTTTGACCGCTTTGTGAAACTCATTGTAGTCGCTTGTGGAAACCATACATTTATCAGAAGTCAGAATCGTCACATTTGAGAGAGTCACATACAAAATTTTCAAATAAAAGGAATGAACTTCAATGTTTATTTACTATTGATGAATATGACAGTGTGATGTGATTCGTTTGAGGTGAGTCAATGGTTCTTCTAGACACACATTGCTTTGCGGCTCACAATCAATCAATTCATAACTCATTCAACTTGGCCATGATGATAGTTATATTAGAATTATTAATTCCCTCGATTCAACTGTGACAAAAGCAACCGTGGTAATCCATACCTGAAAATATACTCTGCTAGATATAGTAAATAAGAAACCACCTTTATTTCAATAAACATTTAATGGAAAATACTCTAGTACATCTTTATGACCGAAAACAAAACAAAACACAACACAAAACAGCAAACACAATAAAGAGTCTTTTTTCCATTGGTTTATTCTTCAGGTTCCCTTCAGAAGGCCGCAATAGCAAATGTAACTACTTGATGTATTGATTTCTTGGCCTGAGTTTCACCAGAAGGGGATGGAGTCTGTGAGTTGTAAGGCCCAATGTATCCACATTCTCCTCCTCCCCTTGTCCCAGCTCCCACTCAAATTGTTGAACAAATCTCCCAATTGCTGTGCAGGATATCAACGAGGCCTGAAGAGACCCTGCACACACCCTCTTCCCAGCTCCAAAGGCCATGGTCTTGTATAAATCCAAGGGATCATATTTTTCATCAACAAATCTCTCAGGTATCCATTCATGAGGATTTTCCCACTTGTCGCTGTCCATGTTGCATCCATATATATTTATTGCAATCTGTTAACACATGAGCCTGTCAATAATGGCAATCATATATACACACAGAGAAGAACAAGGATGGTGAATTCAGAAAATTAATAAATAGACCTGGCTTCCAGCAGGAATATGATATCCTCCCAATTCTGTATCTTCATGAGCATATCTTATTGGCACGATTGGAGCTGGACTATACTTCCTTAATGTTTCATGGAATACAGCTCCCAAGTAAGGTAGCTTAGATAATTGCTCCTCTGTAACCTTTTCTTCTCCACATACATTTTGCAGCTCCGCATATAAACGTGCCTGCCATAACATAAACACACGCTACCATTACAGTTGTACCAATCAATACATGGTTAGCCAGCCAGAGACAGAAAAACAAATTACCTGACGAGTTTTGTCTTTAGCAAGTTCATACATAGCCCATTCTGTTGTCACCAATGTAGTATCAGATGTTTCAATAATTGTCTCCCAGAGTAGCATGGAAATTTCATGTTCACTCAGTTCTTTAGCTTCGGATACTAGGTAGTCAAAAAAACAATTCAGTACCTGTCACATTCCAAACAATCAAATTATTAGGATAACTCTATCATAAACTTTGAACACATTTCACGTTGTCCTCAAGATAAACCTACCTTTCCTGAATCCATTCTCTTCTTCTGCTCATTCATCAAGGCCTTCATGACAACTTCTCTCCGGAAATACAAATTCTGAATTTTGTTCTCCACACTGCTATTAGGAATCCACCTCAAGTATGGAAAGAAATCTCGCCAATCCACCTCAATGGCTCCCTCCATCATATCAAGCACTAGAATCCTATATAAGTCCTCTCTTGATAATGTAGCGCTAAACTCCTCCACATAAACGGACTCTATATTACTTCCCAGACCCTGCAAATTTTCCATGCACAGTTTTAATGTTCAACTCTCAGAAAAAAATGTCTATTTAATCCTTATTTATGAAGGAGATACTTACTTGCTTTAGTGCTAATATAAAAAGTTCAGATGCGAATATATTTCTAAAATTAACTGGCAAATCAGAGGAGGTCTTCACATGTTCACCAAACTGGCTCAAAATATTTTCCACCAAGTTTTCTCTGTTGAGACGGTGCCGCTTCTGAACATTGAAAAATAGACACTCAGCAACCAAACCACGCAGACAAAAAAAGAGAGTTGTATTTACTCAAATACTGAGAAAAAACCATGAATTCGTCGTAACCAACCAACCTGTGCAGCGGCTCCCAATACGTTTCCAAGAATATGTTTCTTGACCGTTTTGTGAAATTCATTGTAGTCGCTTGTGGCAACCATACGTTTATCAGAAGTCAGAATCGTCAGTGCTTTTGATAGCTTCCTTGTTGAAATCGACGAAAACCTGGTCACCATGGCCTGAAACAACCATAACATTTTACAATCTAATTAGCCGTAAACAAGAATAAACACATGGACTGTAGTAGTTACAAACGGTTCAAGACATGCCAACCAAAGTTACTTCAGTGGATCGACAATAAAACCAGTCATCGCCTTTAGAACTGTTTGTGATTGTATTCTTCCAACCCTCGATAAAGGGATCGGTATAAATTCATCTAAAATAGCAATATGGAAAAATAAATCATTTTGAAAGACACAGACAGTGCTAAAACGGTAAGTTTGTGAACTTGTCATATCCAGTGCACAGGGAGGTGAATAGCAGAATCAGCTGATAAGGGTGTTGTAATTTGCAGATAAAAGGGTCCAAGACAAGATGACTTAATAGGGTATAGATTTAATTGAAGAAGGATGCATGCATGAAGTGAAAAGAGCTTAAATGAAAAAGAGGACCTCCTTGGCAAGATTGGTGGAGTTGAGAACAATGATACTGGAAGAACCGGTTCTGATGGAATAGATGGGTCCATGTTTTTGAGCCATCTGTGCGAATGTCTTGTAAGGTTTCTTCTCCTTCAACTGCAATAGATTCCCTACGATGGGCAGTCCAGGAACAGCTGCAACATTCACCAGGTTCATATGCCATTCTTATTTTCATTCATATGAAACACAGAATAAAATAGAATTAAATGTAAAGATGATACCTGGTACTTTGGGAAGTCCTGCATGTCTGCGAGTGAATCCTGGTATGAGGCGGAGCAGCAGGAAGAGAAATAGAAGAGATGAAGCAGCCACAGCAAGTAAAGCTGCAAAGGAATGTGTCTGAAGAAAGTTCAAAAAGGAGATGGAGCCCATGGTAGAAGAAGCAGCACAAGTACACTGTTCTCTGTTTTCTTTGTTAATGGAGTCCTTATGGGAATACCATGGATGAATCCTTTTTATGGAGAAGGAGATGCGTCAAAATCTTGGAATTTGGAAGCTATGTCAGAAGCACCTTTCCCTCTCAGATTCCTGCCCTATCACATCACCTTCAGCATCAATTACAACAGAACAAAACCAAATGCACTAGTATACACATTTTCTGTCCCACCGATAATGTTACATAATTCATGTCAAATTCAAGTACCTCTTCTGAACTCAAGTATAGATAAAAAAAGTAATTATTTCTATTTGAAAGTGTTCTTTTTTATGGATTGAAACAAATATTTATAAATTGTTTGATTTTAATTTAAACACAAACCTAAAATCACTTCTTTTCTCTTGTTTAATCGAAAAAAAATGTAATTGATAAAATAAAAACCTTAATTCTCCAGCGAATGAATTATTTATATAATCAATACATTATCATGTTGTATGAGCCAACCTTTATTTAACCAATATAGACTAAAAGGAACGTAACACTATAATATTATTCACACTATATATTCTTCTTATACATTATAATAAAATTTACTAAAATAAAAATATTATATTACACATTAATATTATTTTGTAAATATGTTAATTATTGTACACTATTCTAAAAATCCAAGAGTCTACTTATTAATTAAAAATAAATATCTTTCTCTTAATAAAAGTAGCCGTGATTTAAGCAAATTATTAACTTTGTGATAGTTTATCATCGTCCTAATTCAATAGTGGTTTAATTTAATGCTTCTTTGATTTAGTACTTGATAGCATTATTTGGAAAACAAATTTAACACAATCCAAGATGAATAATCAAAGAAGCCCAACGTCAAGAGATCATTAATAATAATAATAATAATAAATTATAAAAGATTTTGGGTTCTTTCTTTTCTATTAGTAAATCATAAGTTATAAAAAATATTTAAGAAAAAGCATTTCTTTGTCAAGTCATAATCTATTTATAATTAATTATTTGATTAGTTAATTAAGATAACGTATTCGTTAATTACAACAGGACAGAACAAAATTAAAGTAGTCTGAACTTGTTTTGTTGGTGCAGCGAGTCAGGGAATTGGATTGGATGGATTATTGGTGCCTTCACGGATGTTAAAAAAATATATTTTTTATATGCTATTTATGCTGAGCATGCACACTCAAATCGATAAGCTTGTAAAGTAACGAAGGATATTTTGTAAGTAGGTGGTAAAGTTATTACAATTACAAGAAAAGATAATAAATAAAAACACTTCCACTCCAAGAACAATCACAATGTTTTTATTATCTTTGGAAGATGAAGAAGGTGGCGACGGCGTTGGAGGCCCAATGTTGCGGTGGCATTTAGAGATTCAGATTCAGATGGTGTGGTTGGGCCTGGGCTGTCATTGTGGGCTTGAAGTGCAAGTTGAGAATGGTCTTTAGTCCACGGTCTTCTGTATTGCATAGAACATACCAAACACACCATCAACTATTTTTTAAGTTCCATAAAATTATTAAGTTGTTCATTTCAGATTATGGGTATACAAGAAACAAAGTTGGTTGGATCATATTGATATAAAAATGTAGCATGAAATGAAAGAAATTAGTAGATTGAAAAGTTTAAGGAAGAAATGAAAGAAGTTTTTGAAAAAAAAACAGATCTTGGAAAAATGACATTCTTTCTTGGTATATGAAAATCACAATAAAATATTTTTTATTAAAAAGATTTGCAAATTAAGTTTCCAATAAGTTTAACATGGAAAATAACAAACTAGCTCCAGCTCCAAGAAATCAAAAGGAGAACTTCAATAAGTCAAAAGGAGAACTTTTACAAACATGCATCCAAAAAAAAGTAACTGAAAAGTTATACACAAGTCTGATTAATGCATTTAAGTACAACAAAATCTGACATCTTTCATCAACCAACTTTATCAAGATACTTCTTGATACATGAATTGTGAACAACAAAATAATAAATTACAATTCTGTCTAGTGAGTCTTTCAACCAACAATTCGCAATTTATAATATATATATATATATATATATATATATATATATATATATATATATATATATATATATATATAACTTAGGCTTTGTTCTTTTGGGCTTTGTTCGTTTAGGTGAATTTGAGAGAGATGATTTGGGAGAGATGATTTGAATGGATTTGAGTGGATTTGAAGGTAATTTTTTAGTTGTTTTTTTAGTGGATTTGTGGGTAATTGAGAGTGGATTTGGAAGTAAAGTTTGTGAGAATTAGTGTAAGATTTGATTGAGGTGATAGATTTCAAAAATTAGTTTAATTGGTAGAAATTAAAGATTATCAAAATACCCCTGGTTATTAAAGTAATATAAAATGTTATTTGTTAATGTTATATTTAATTGTAAAAATATTTATAAAGAGACAAAAATTATAAACAATTTTTAAAAATAAATAATAAAAATTATAAATGTAGTAAAATAAATTTATTTTTAAATGTAGTATTTGTTTGTAATATATTTTTTTATTTTTATAATAAAATGTCTTTTTTTTTCATAAAAATAACTTAGCTTCTATATTTATAATAATTTGTTTCTCTCCAAATAAATAGAATGAAAAAATATTCCTCATAAAGTAACTTTGTAATATAAAGAGTATTTTATTATTTTTATTTGAATTTTTAAAAAATGAAGATTTATCCCCATAAAAATTAAATTAAAAACCTATAATTAAGAAAGAAAATTTATCCCCCCACACATCCCCAACCTCCCGCCACCCCCCACCCTCAACTTCCATCACCACTGCATCTGCATCCCTGTAATACTCATCCACCAGAAAAATATTCCTCAATCGTCGTACCCTCCCACCACCTAGAACTCCCTCCCCTCCGCGCCTACAAACCCCACACACTCAGCCCGAAACCCGGTCAGCGGATCCATCGCCACCCACCGGTCCCTCCCCACCTCGTACCGCTCAACCGACCGAATCCTAGTCCCAACAACCCCAACATCGTATGCCGCAACCCCGCCAGCGACAAGAATTTGGAGGAGGAGGACCAACCAACGTGGAAGCAGAAGTGCTTATCCCAGAGTGAGAAGAAGAAGTTGTAACCGAATACAACACGTTGAGGATAGTTGTGACATTTTAGTTACAATCCTTCCAAATCTCTTCAAAGTTGCGGGTGATGAAAAAGCAAGGTATCTCGCAAATCATCGCTCGCATTTCCTCGCCTCCGAACACGCTTGAATTCTCAAATCATCGCTCGCCATCGCTTCTGAACAGTAAAATCTGTTCAAACGAACGAAGCGTTGGTAGTATTTGAGGGAGATGATTTGGAGGAGATGATTTGAATGGATTTGAGTGGATTTGAGGGTAATTTTTTTGTTATTTTTTTGAGTAGATTTGTGGGTAATTGAGAGTGAATTTGGAAGTAAAGTTTATGAGAATTAGTGTAGGATTTGATTGATGTGACAGATAAAACAAAATTGTTTAATTGATAGAAATTGAAGATTACCAAAATATCTCTAATTATTAAAGTGATATAAAATGATAATTTTTAATGTTATATTTAATTGTAAAAATGTTTATAAGACAAAAAAAATAAAATTAATTATTAAAATGTAAAAAAATATTAATTTAGTAAATTTAAATAATAATAATAATAATTATTATTATTATTATTATTATTAATTATTATTATTATTATCATTATTATTATTAACTATGTATAATATAAAAATAAAACAATTGTGATGTTAAAAAAAATTATATAAAATATTTTGTCTAGAGAGACAAAACAGCGTTCTCTTCACATCATATAAAATACTATGTTTGTTATAAAGTTGGGTAGGAGGAGTAACTGTGCTTCATGTGGTCTGTGCTTGTTCACAAGGGTAGAAAAGATTTTTCAGCATAATCACCTCCAAATCTCGTTGCATCCCTGTGGATGAAAAAAACACCTCATCCCGCAAATCAGCGAGAATCAATCGTTGCAAATCCCTTAATGTGAACACAATTATTTTCTAAATCCATCTTCTCAAATTTCTCTTAACAGTGTTTTCTCTTCAAACGAACACACGCTTAAGGAGGACCAGAAAAAACCACAACTTCTGCAAGAATTACTTTCTCTATAATATATAATTATGAAACTTTGACGTCTGTGTGACAGTAGTTAATGTTGTTGGAAATAGATGATGTTTATCTTGATGTGTCTTTTTTTCATGTGTTTTTCTATTTGCAAACCGCTTTCAAAGGTTGTCTTGGGGTTTGTTCACTTAGAGGAGGAATGGGAAAAAGTGATGGATAAATTTGAAGGTATTTGAAGGTGAATTAGTTATTGTTTATTTGAATGAATTTGGAAGTAAATAATAGTGGATTTGAAAGTAAAGTTTATGAGAATTGTAGCATTTAATTGATGTAATAGATAAAAAGGAATTGTTTAATTTGTAGAAATTGAAAATTATTAAAATGTTCCTAGTTATTAATATAATATAAAATGATAATTGTTAATGTTATATTTAATTGTAAAAAAGTTTATAAAGAGTAAAAAATTAACATTAATTATTAAAATTAATTTTAATATTGTAAAAAAAATTTATTTTAGTAATATGAAATTATTTTTAATTGTACTATTTTTGTAATATTATTTATCATGAAGTGGTATGATTTTATTTGTTATCGAAGTGGTATAATTTTATTTGTTATCGAAGTGAAATTGAATATTTTTAAAGAAAGAAATAATTAAAGAAAGTTAGTATATTACGAGATAAAATAAGTCTTCTAAGTTCACGTATACATATTTTGTTATGATAAACAAATTACAAACAAATTAACATATATAATTTTGTATAAGTCTTCTTGATATATAGAGTTCATAAATATGAAAAAAATAAAATAAATATATACATTTCAAGAGACTCACAATTAACAAAAAAAAGATAAATAAAAATACAATCATAAGTTTAAATTTCACATTAAATAAATATGAAAAATGTTTCACATTAAATAAATATGAAAAACTAAACATTAATAAAATTCATAGATTTATTAAGTTAAAGTTTTGAATTAGAATGATGTATAAATAAAGGAAAAAAAAAGAAATTCATAGTAACCTAGACCTAATATTCTGAAATGGTCGCTTGGAGGACCTTCATGGATAGTAGCTCTAGGTCAAAGAGACGCAACAACAGCAAGCGAAAGCGCAGCCAACGCCCAACTCCCTTCTCTGTTCTTCGACCTTCCCACACTCACCAGCGCCTTCGCCGCCAAAGGCTTGAGCGCGTGTGACATCACCGTGCTCTCCGGCGGCCACAACATAGGCCAAGCACAGTGCCAGCTTTTTAGAGCTCGCATCTACAACGAAACCAACATCGACATCAGCTTCACCGAGTCAAGAAGAAGCATTTATCCTTCCTCCGGTGGGGACACCAACTTGTCTCCTCTAGACTCCCTCACTCCCATTCGTTTTGACAACAAATACTTCTCCGAGCTGGTGGCTGGTCGTGGCCTTCTCATCTCAGATCAAGTGCTCTTCGATGGTGGCTCTTAAGACCCTTTGGTCAGAATCTACAGCGACAATAATGCTGCATTTTTTTGGTGATTTTGGTGAAGCCATGATCAAGATGGGTCATATCACCGAATATAGCGCATAGTGGGAACCCAATGTCACTCCATGGTAACCGAATACATCTCCTTCGTGAAAGTAATCTCAGGCCTGGAACCGAATATCACTTGATGCGAACCAAATACACGTCTTTGTGAATTCTTCGTAGGAGTGGAACCGAATACCACTCTATTGGAACCGAATACGCCTCGGTTAATGCACTTTTCATCATTTTCTTTTGCTTCATTATGTATATTACACTCGTATACACAGATGGAATTTTATAATGCATTAAGGGAACATTTGACTTTTTACTAATCATCCCTCCAAATCTCCCCTCTTTCGTAGGTGATCAGAAAGATGACAATCCCGCAAATCCGTCTTCGTGATTCGTTACTTTTTCTCTCAAACGAACACAGAAGCCCTGCATTTCATCGCTTGCAAATCCACATGAACAGTTCAATCTATTCATGTGAATACAACGTTAAGGAAGACGATGGACCAGTTCCAATACAGTTCAACATATGTGCCCAACCTTAATCTCCATATATGAAGATTTCATTATTTTCCAAAAGGAGAATTTAAAAACAAGCAAAATAATATTAATGACTTGTTATATGTAAATCTGTTAATATATGTACACTTTTTGTGTTGTTGATAGAAAATTTAATTAATGAATAATGTTATAAAAATAATGGTTAACAAATTAAAAAAATATTTTTTTTAAATAGTTAATTCAAAACTTTAACGTTTGAATTTTATAAAATATGTTATCTGATTTGAAATTTAAGATTCTTTTTAATCTTAAATATCTCCTATGTAGTTTTAGAGTCTAAAAGGGGACTGTATATATTTCATAATGATAAAAATTGTTTTTTCTAATTTAATTGTAAATAAAAAGTTATTAAAAAGTGAATGTTATAATATATTGGAGTGAAAATTAATAGTATAATCTTTATAGTATAATATTATTGGAGATGAGGTTTATGAAATGTGAAAAATATGTTATGTAATATTTATTTTTCAATGTATTCTTGTATGATTGTTTTCTTCTTATGAAAAGTTTTTTGGTTTAATTGATTCGAAGGTTCCTATTTCTACAGATTCGTGTCAATTAGGTCATCGTATTTTGAAGTAGCTCAATTAAGTCCCTATTTATGTAAAATTGAATCAATAAAGCCCCTGCCGTTAAATTTAGTGGACGGCGTTAAAAGTGTTGCCTGATGGCATGGTGAGGTGGCATTTCATAACCACGTGGCACATAAAGACGTCAATAGGTGGACTTAAATGGTTTTTGAATTTAAAAAAAGTTTAAAATATGGTAAATGTAATAAAAACACATAACGTTAATGTTATTTCTGGAAATCAAATTAAAAGGTATTAGGGGCAGATATTGGGTGTGTGCGAAATTGGGGAAAATATGGTTCGTGGGTTAGTCGTTGTGGTTCGCAATTGGGGAACATTGGGTTTTAGTGAGAAATTAGGTTTACATAAAGTTTCGTTGTAGGAAGTTATCCTCATCTATCGATGGTTTTCGCGTGGAAAATTTTGGCGAAGTTCGTTACAAGTGAATCACGTGTTGAGGTTAGTATATTTTGGTTTTTCGACAATGTTGCATGGACAATTGTTTTGTTGTTACTTTTAATGTGGTCCCCCATGTTTGAAGTGGTGATGTGGTCCCCCATCTTTGTTGCTTGTGCTTTTAATTTTGTTTAAGTTTTGTTGTTGTTGTGTATAATTGAAGCATGTTTTGTTAAAGGTTTTCTGTATATAAGTCAAACACTTTCTTTTTTGTGGTTTTATAGGATAAATATTGTTATAATTTTGTATAATTTTAGGTGTCGTTGGCCCTGTTATTATTTTATAGGATAAATATTGTTATTCTCTTAAACATGGAGGATCATTTTGAAGTTGTTTTCCACCATGGAGGGAAGTTCTTCAATGATGGGCCACTTAAGTATAAGGGGGAAAGTACAACTTTGTCTTTTGACCCAGACATGTGGAACTACTTCCGTGTTGTCAGTGTAGTAAAAGGACTTGGATATGATGGGTTTAAGGAGTTGTGGAATTCTGTAGGGGGGCGGGGGTTCTGTGTTAGATAATAGGTTAGAGCCTTTGTGTGATGATAGAAGAGCCATGCACATGATTAACTTAGCTAGGCTAAATGGTGAGGTTCATCTATTTGTTGTTCACTTAGTCTCTGAACCTGAGGTCATACACTTGTTAGAAAATGTTCCTCATAATATATGTGAAGTAGAAGTTGAAAATGTGATGCCTGATAGTGGTCAGATTGTAGGTATTGGTTAGGGTGAGTGTGAAAAGGAAGGTGATGGTTAGTGTGAACAACAGACTGAAATAATAGGTGAGGTGAATGACGTGGAAGTTAAGAGAGGTGAAGTTCATGGTCATGGTGAGGAGGGTGACTGTGAAGAAATTGTTCCTGTTTCAGAAGAAATATGTGAGGGTGATGGTGTTGTTGAAGGTGAAATTGAAACAAAGTTTGATGTCGGTGAGTGTGAAGGAGATTGTGCTAATGTTCATAGTTGAAGTTCTAGTGGTAAGGATGCCAATGTTGATGGCAATCTTCATGTTAATGATGACCGTATGGAAGACTTGGTTGATTATGATATACAAGACGAGGTAGGAGATGGAAATATGCTTTGGTGATATAGAAGTTGATGTGGAATATGATGGAGCATCATGGACTCAGATGTCCGATAGTAATGTTGATGATGGCATAAATACTGATGATGATAGAGGTTTGTCCGATGATGAATGGGAATCCGAACAATTAGTTAGTGGAGCAGAAAGTGATGGAGAAGATGATGAAGAAGAGAGTTATGGTAAGTTTGAAACATTTACTATGCCTAAATCAATGGTGGATTACAAGTAGGATTTGGGCACTTATTTTGCTAAGAAGCAAGATTTGTTGGATGCCATAAAAACCTATGCAGTAGAAAATGGTAGAAATATAAGATATCTTAAAAATGATAAGAAGATAATTAGGGTGAAATATATGGGTGCTAAAGGAAAGTGCCCCTGGATGGCATATTGTGCTTATATGGATGCAATACATATGTGACAATTAAGGACTATTGTTGACAACCATAGTTGTAGTAGAGAGTGATGAATCATTATTTTCTTCACTTCACTTAGCTTATTGTGCTATATATAATTAGGGAATTGTGCATAATTTTTCAGTATTTTCCCATTTTACTGAATTGAGCTTAATTTGACCAGAAATTCTAATTTCATTCAATTTGAATTATTTGAGTTGATTATTTGCATTAGTAATTACAAGGGAAATTTTGGAAATACAAATGGAGACGTTTAGAAGAATACCTATTCACACATTGTATTATTTAATTTTAAGAAGCAAAATTGGTTTTGAAACCAATACACACCATACGGCAATAAGGAGTCAACTTTGTTTTGCAGATGGCATTAATGGAGGGAAGCACTTGGTTGAAAGCTAAATGCAATTTCAAATTGATAAAATACTGCACGGCTACACATATTATTCTAGGCAAAACCAGCACATATAATTAAAGGAGGGGACCACATTGTTTGCCATCCAACAATTAACAAGCTTAATGAAAGTGGCCACATGAAAATAAACTCACGGCCTTAAGCACACCAAAGCAACCAAGGAATCTTCTTTTGAAAAGTAAAAGAAACCAAAGGACAAGGGGGCCACTTTATTCCCATTCAAGGATTTATTTTGTAATTTAGTTGATGAGTTGGAAGCATATCACGTAAGAAGCTTACATCCAAAACAAACATCAATTTGTTGAGTGGAGTGCCACGGCTGCAAAATGATTGATTTCAATTGGCCTTTGAAGAAAAAAACACACCACCACTCATGGCAAAGTTCACGTCCATACATGTGCTGCATTTCATTCAATTACTGCAGGTTCACGGTTCTCAAAACAACTCTTTGCTCTCATAAAAAGTTTTCAACAAATGAAGAAAAAAATACAAGGGGACCACATTGAAGCAACCAAAGCTCACGGCCATTCATCTTGGCAATGCATTCAGCCTTAGTTGGAATTAAAGAATGTAGCCACTTCACGGTTTTCTTTATTTTTTTTGGCAGCAACAGAGAGATGGAGAAGGGTGTGCACAACAGGGAAGGAACACATATTAACGTCCAAAGGATGGTCCAACAAGCAAAGGTTTCACGTTTTTAAAGCTGAATCACGGAAGCATGCAGCAAGGGATCAAGCAATGTTAAATCCAGCAAAGAGAGGCAGTAGCACACGGCCTTGGAAGAAGGTGAAGCTTCCATAAGAGTTTGTCCAGCCATTGGAAGAAATGAAGGGATTGGAAGCCACGGTTTTCCAGCAAACTTGGAGATGCAAGGTGATGAGAATGAAGAGGCACTCACGGCCTAGCTGGATGGAAGAAGCAGCAACAGTACGTGTAGAGGACAAGCTTAGGTGAAGAATGGAGGCCCCCACTTTCTTGACTTTTGGCACATACATATTAGAGACAAACGTGAAAGCTAGAAGGTCACGGGTTTGGGAGGCCAGCAATTCACGTTTATAAATCCAGCAGCAGCAGAGAAGCAAAAGAGGAGAATTTAGGAGATTTTAGTGTAGTTTAGGTGTAGTGTAAGAAACTCACGGTCTGGGAGGAGGCTTCTGCCTCTTCCTCTCCTTTTCCAGTTCCATTTTCAAACAGTGCAATAATGAAATTTCATTTCTGAGCGTGTAGTGTATTCTGAAACAGTTTGTTAGTTTTATTTTGGAATATTATTTTCAAGTGTTAAATCTTTTAATGAATTTCATTTTCAGTTCTGTGTTTTTATTTTATCTGTTGTATTTTATCGTTTAGCAGTTTCTGCATTGTTAAATTTCGTCATTACATTTTAATTTCAAACGTCGTTTTTAATCTGTGATAAATTTTATTTGCGATCAAGTGGTTCTAGTTTTATCGTTTTCTATCGTTCAGTTTTTACCGTGGTTAAATTTTATTTCAGTGTTTTAAATTCTGTTTTATTTAAATTCCAATTTCCAATTTTATTTTATTGCATTCACAAAAACACTATCAAACCCCCCCACTTCGTGTTAAATCTAAGATCGAACCACAAATATTGGTCCTTGAGAGACGACCTAGGAGTCACTTCCTAGTTATACTATACTGCATATTTTCGTGCAATCAACTTTTGTGAGCGGTGCGACCCGTTCAATCAGAGAGCACAAAGTCAAATTACTTAATGCAAAATGGCTGAGTAAGAGATTGGAGAAAACTGTTAGAGAAAATCCCAAAGTTAAGGGAGTGGAAATTCTTAAGAAGATAAATAGAAAGTGGAATGTAGGTGTATCTAGATCCATGGCTTATAGGGAAAAAGTCATTGCTTCAGACCATGTTAAAGGATCTTTCAAAGAGCAATATAAAAGGATATATGATTATGCGAATGAGGTCCTAACTCGTAATCCTAGATCCATAGTGAAGGTGAAAGTTGAAGAAAATGAGGGTGGACCTATATTCAGGAGGTTTTATGTTTGTCTGAAGGCCTGCAAGGACAGCTTCATGTCCTGTAGGCCAATTATAGGGTTGGATGGTGCATTTTTGAAAGGAAAATATGGTGGTGAATTGTTAACTGATGTTGGAAGAGACGCAAACGACCAAATGCTACCTATTGCATATGCCGTTGTGGAAGTAGAGAACAAGGACACGTGGAAATGGTTTATGGAACTGCTGGTTGAAGACCTCGGTGGGGAGCCAGTATGTGCATCATGTACATTCATATCAGATCAACAAAAGGTAATTAAAATAAGACCTCTAACAATGCATATGCCTTTTTCCCCAATATGTTTATTTACATTGTTATTCAAATAAGACCTCTAACAACACTAAATAATATGAAATAACATGGCCTAATGCAAGTTATTCAAGAAGTGGCTCCTGGAGTTGATCAACAATTTTGTGTTAGGCACCTATACGCTAATTTCAGAAAAACAATTCCCTAAAAAGCAACTCAAGCAGTTGATGTGGAAGGCAGCTACAACAACTCATCCACAAACATGGGAAAACGAAATGAGAAATATAAAATAGGTCAACAATGAAGCTTTTAAATACCTGATAAAAATACCTCCCAGGTTTGTTTTTTAATATATGTTGTGTTTGATGCAATTCATACTTCTAATATTTCATAACCTGATACTAATATATCATAACCTGTTACAATGTAGATACTGGTCACGATCAAGGTTTACCACCACATCTAAATGTGATACATTGGTAAACAACATGTCAGAGGCATTCAACAGTGTTATGGTGCATACAAGGTCTAAGCCAATCATAAGCATGTTGGAGGAGATCTGACTTTACTTGATGAAGAGATGGGCAAAAAATAGAACAAAAAGTGAATCATTGTTTGGGGTCATTTGTCCTAAAATCAAGACTAGACTTAATAAGGAGTCCCAGTTAACTAAGTTTTGGATTCCTAGGTATACTTAATTTTTTAATTTTTAACATGTGTTTTCAAATATCAAGCTTCTGAATAATATTTTTGTTTTTGCAGCTGGTCAACAGAGAAGTTGTTTGAAGTTTGTCATGTGTCCCAAGCTGGGGACAAGTTTGTAGTTGATATATGTACATGCACGAAATGGGCTATTATAGACATTCCATGTTGTCATGCGTTGGCTGCTATGAAGTTTCTGAATTTAGATGCAGAGGACTTCATACCTTGTTGGTTTAGGAAGGCAACATATCAAGAAATATATTCTTCAATTGTGTATCCAATAAATGGTAACAACATGTGGCATATTACAACATATAATGATGTCTTCCCTCCAAGAAAGAGAACATTGCCAGGGAGACCAAAGAAGAAAAGGAGATTGCAAGAATGGGAGTTGATCAGGGACGATACAAGAATGAGGAAGGGTGGTCTACATAAAAGATGTGGCATTTGTAGGCAAATGGGTCGCAACAAAACTTCTTGCCAGAAATCAACCCAAGAATCAGTTGTCAACACTGACCAAACACAACAAAGTAACCCAACAAATGAACCAATCATGCCATCAGCAAATGAGGGTCAAGCATAGGAGGGGATTACTTAATGTTTATCTGACTGTAGTGAACAATTGTAAAAAAAGGATCAAGCATATTTTTGTAACCTTTTACAATTCTGAACAATTTCAACACTTTATTATTTACTCATGTGAACCTTTTACAATTCTGAACACTTTTGAAGGCCTAAAAAGAAGTTGAGGATGATTTAAAAGTACCAATTACATAGTTACATAATTTTTTGAAATGTACTTGGTTCAAAGTAGTTATAATGCCAGCAAGAACAAAGTATTTTTGTTTGCATAATGGGAGACTCAAACTCCATATCTACTGGACCCAAATCCCACTCGATACTATGTGTTTTGGAAGGTCCTAGGTTGGGCTTGTAGACATTCTTCAACATCTAGTATTATTGATTTCTGACGTAGTTTTCCTTACCGTTCGAGTGCCCTTGCTTCATTTTGCAGCCAGATGGGTGATGAGTCATTAGTTGCTCAGTTTCCATGTAGAAGGTACTTCAATGTCAAAGTCAGTAAATGACCAATCAAATGACAATTAATGCAGTGATGCATGTTATGTGCATGTGTATGAAAGTCATACCTTATACCTTTATTTATAATGGGTGTTATGGGCTTTTACCTTTTTGTTGGTCTAATAATGATTCAATCATACCTTAATCATCATTGTTAAAATAGAATGGCTCAATTTCTCACACCAAGAGGGGCGAGGGAAGGGGGAAGGGGGGAGGGGTGAATTGGTGAAATCTAAAATTAAAATCTTTTTCACAAAAATGATGCCTTGATACTTTTCTTGAATCGCAAGGTAAAAGATTTTCAATGCAGCAGAAACTTAATCGAATGAATGCAGAACGTAATTGATTTAATAAAGAGAGTAGGGATGAGAAAATTCAAACACTGTGTTTTTATACTGGTTCGACCAAGCCTACATCCAGTGTCCTTCCAACCACAAGAAGCCAATGCACTATAATGATTAAGGTTCTTACAACAAGGCTTTTATAGCGACCACACGTCAAAAATATAAAACACCTCTCTAACACTATAATCAAAATATAGGCAGTACACAACAGGACCAACAACAAGAATCCCCTCTTCTGCTGTCTAAACCCTTTGAGACACTCTCAAAGTCAAGAACGCCACACGCTCTTCTTCCTGTAATCACAACAGGGAACCTCAAACCAATCTTCAAAAGATTGTAGAATCTGATCTCTCAATGACACCCAGATGTGCAAGTTGATCAGCCTTTGAAAAACATAACAGTCTTGCTCTTCAAGAAATCACAAGTAGTTGATTACCACGATCACTCTTGTTTCTTGGAGCTTTTCTTTTCTTTCTGTAAGATCACAGTCTTCTGTAAAAGATATGAAAGTGTTAGAATCACAAAAGTTCTTATAGAAATCAAATCTGAGTCAATTTATAGAATAACTCATCTCAGGCGCATTTTAATCGACTTAGCTACTAATGCATTCGAATACAACAATTATGTTATAACAGTTAACATCAATCAAGACAATTAATTGTATGCGCAATTAATGCAGTCGACTGACATTTAATGCTTGGTCAACACAATAAAAAAATATGATCGTTAGACAATTATGTCAAGCATTAATAGAATTTCAAAACAATAACTAACTTAATCGAATACAGCACGCATGCAATCGATTATGAAACAGTATTAAGTATAGTTTTGAAAAATTTTCTCTTTGAAAACTCTCACAACACATTTGAAAATAGTTTGTACAAAGACACAAGTTTTAATCGATTCACCCCATAATGAAGTCGACTTAAAACTGTTGTTTTGCCACACATTTAAAGTTCAACATAAGTGTTTGTGGTTTTCCTTTTTAACATCATATGTCATGCATTCACATATAAAAACACATATGTAACACAGTGATATGCAATGAACAACACAATCATGCTCAAACATGTTCTCATATATGCTCAAACAGATTTAACACATTTATCAAAAGCATATAACATGTAAATCTGAAACATGTAACACAGAATACACATATGTTATTAATTATGTTTTGTCATCAACAAAAACTAAGATATTACTAAGATTGTGGGTTAAGCTAAGCTTGTGCTCCCCTTATCAACAATCTCAACAATCATTAACAAGTTGATTCTTCATTACCATTGTTAATCTGACTATCGTGTAATTGGTCGGCCATGCTGTTTGGTTAGGATGGTGATGGAATACCCCTAGCCATGGCCCAAGCACTTTCAAGGAAAAGCTAGAATCATCTATGCATGGTGAAGCAAGCTCTTTCTCATAGGCCATCATGGAAGAAGGAGTACTGTTGGATTTAAGCCTTGTATTCGACCATATAATGTAGGTTTGATTAAGGCTTGTATTAAGGCCTAAGTAGCATAGGACTTTCCCTTAGTTAGATATCCAAACCAAGTGGAAAGTATCTGTCATGTTTCATGCAACCATTGGAGACGATTTGCTTTTAAAATGGTAACCACATGTCACCTTAGGAGTGGAGATTTTTTCTTTTTGGTAGTGGCCACATGTCCCTCCATCATTGGAGAGGAAATGCGCCACTTGTCTCCCTCCCATTGGCATGCAGAGTTCGGCCAAGGATAGCTTGGTGGATAGGGTTTGAGTTTTGGTTTTCAAAAGATGTTTTTAGGGTTAGAAAGGAGACACCCTTGGCCTACAAATAGAGGTGTCTTCACCCTTGTATTTCATCTTGGATTTAAGTAATGTTATGCTGCCAAATTATAGTCATACACTTCCTTGATCAAGATTAGAACAACCTTAGAGGTCCTTCTAGTCACCTACCTCATGGAGTTGGCCTAACATCTCCTTGAACCATCCGACTACACTCCATCTTCATTACCTAGCTCAAAATCATGATCTAACCACCACCATTTGCGCATCATATTACTCCTTTCCCCCACATTTCTGCAACCATATCCACCATAGGGATCATCTTCTTGCATCCTTCTAAGCTTTGGCCCAACATAGCTCAAGGAAGTTGTCATCAGGTGGTCGGCCATGAGGTGATGTCTAAGAGGTTGGCCCCGAGTGGTCGGCCAAGAGTAGTTGATTCACAAGAGCTCGACCCAGAGGAACTTTGCCTAGAGTTGCTCAACCTAGAGTGGTCAATCCCGGGGAACTTAGACTAGAGAAGCTCGACCTGATCAGTCTAAAGGAGCTTAGACTAGAGGAGTTCGCTAATAACGTCAATTTTTATCTGCTTCTATGTGTCTATTCTCATGAATAAATTAACTTTTTCCTAGTTTTAATCTTGTTTTATCCTCAAATTTAGTATATTTTGTATTGTTTTGTATTTTAGTTATTGTATGCTTGTTTTACCTCTAATATCTTTGTGTATAAGTGTAAAATAAATGAATACAAAGCAATTCTAGTGGAGGAAAACTAACAAGAACTCAAGGGAGCATGTTTTCAGACAAGAAAAGATTAATTCGAAGCAAATACCCATGTTGCATTTGGGATCACACCAGTGCTTAAAATTCAAAGTGTTGTTAAATTACCTAAGGTTGAGTGTGGAATAGATGGACTGAGCGCCACCAAGGTAGAGCTAAGAGGTGAAGAATGACACTGAGTGATGGTTTGACAAAGAACTTCTTGTGTGTTTTAACTAATGACGCTCAACGATAATGATATAGAGTTGAGCGATGGCGTCACTGACATGTCAAAATGAGTTATTTAAACATGTTTCTCGCGAGGTTTTGGAGATCCTCTTCATCCCACACTTCACTCTTGACCTAAAGCAAATGACAAAGGCCCTTGGAGGTTGTTTAGGATGCTGAGAAGCTCTCTCATTCCTCCTTGGGTCTTCAATTTTCATCCATAGTGTTTTTCCTTTCTTAGGTGAAGAAAAATGTGAAATTTTGATGAGTCGTGATGAGCCGGGTTGGCTCATCAATCCACCTATTTTTTCATCCATGGGAAGCTCTCTCATTTAGGTCGGATTGAAAAAAAATGTGAAATTTTTTTGCGAGTCAATTTTGACCTAGCTCACTAAAAATCTGGTTCACCTGGATTGAACCAATGATGAGCCGAGTTGGCTCACCAATCCACCTATTTTTTTTTTAATAAAATGAAATTAATTAATTATTCAATGAAACAAAAAACATTGCAACTCAAACCCTTATTCAGCCTATGGAAAATCCTTTTTTATATCAATTGGTCCAATTATTATGATTTCAATTTAATCGATCAAAGTAACCTATTACAGGAATCCAAAAGAAGAGAATGAAAAAAAGTTAAGAAGAAGGTAAACTCGTTTAACCTATCAATCCGTAGTAGTTCGGGTTAGGTTCGATTTTTTTTACTCGCTAATAAATGAGTTGAATAAGGAAAGCTCACTAAGTAGGTAACCCCTGGTGGGTCGATTTGGGTCACACCAAGTAGCCCGTTTTGATAGTAATATATATATATATATATATATATATATATATATAAGGGAGTGAGTGAATTGAAAATAAGTTGCAAACAAAATTTATTTACATTAAGCATTGATTTATCATTGTAGATTTTTTTTCAGGCCAACATAAGTAAAATGAAGTTTTCCTTTTCAATTTTTGTGAGGAGCATCGTGTTCCAAATCCAGAGTATTCAGCGGTGAAGAACTTGGCACTACTGTAGCTGTTGATTCTGCCCCAGCAATCAAATCAGAGATATTTGACACTTCTGCAGCTGCCACGATTGGCTGTTGAGTGATGCCCATTTTCTCATTTCTTTTTCCCCACAAGAAGGAGTACAACCCAACTATGATCAAAACCATGCCCAACAACCTGCATGTAGAAGTACGTCAGTGTTTTGTTTTCTGTGTGCCATACAAAAGCTACAATATTGAGTAGAACAAAAGTTATATTCAAGGTTATTCTTTACAGAGATTTGAAGAATGTCTACAAGTAGAAATATTCGTACGTTCCAAAGGTCAGTGGTTGTCCGAGAATGAGAGCTTCTGAAAAGGCCACAAAAATAAGAGAGAGGGGATTGAACATCGAAGGATAAGTAGGTCCTTTGATTGTTATTGCCCAAGATAGTATGCAGAATGTAGCAGCAGTAGCCAGTGCTCCCTACACAAATAAATAATCACTTGAGAAAATGTTCATCAATTTAGAAACTATGCCATAAATGACTTTTGTAAAGAATATATATTACAGAGTAGATTATGGTGACCAGTTGTAGATTCCACTCTAATCTCCAAGCAGCTTTACTAGAATCTATGCAGACCCCTACGATTCCTGCTTGAATTGCTGCTATAACGCATGATAGCATTGTTGCCCAATACCTAAGTGGAAATACTTTAAGCAATTGGACCTGTTTAATGAAATGAAGATAGCAATTTGAGAAGGAAAATATATAGTGACAGAGAATTGAAAATAAAGAATGAGATATGTACTTGTAGAAGAAACCAAGCTGTGTATGAGAAGCAGCTGCCGATCAAAAGGAAAGTACCCCGAAGCATGTGAGTTGGGTGTGCTGCAACAGCAGTTTGAGCATGATGACTATGATGAAAAAGATAAAATTGTTTGCCTTTGTAAAAACTGGTAAGTAATGCTCCACCAACACACAAAATTGCCCCTGCACACTTAGTTCTACCACTCCAATTTTTCAGCCCTAATTTCTCCGATCTACATTGATTCATCAACTAATGAGAGTATTGAATAACAAATAATACTTTTTATATAGATTATAATACAATTGGTATAGTTATAATCATGTTGTTTATACCTACAAATGACTGAGGTGAGGAATGTGCATATTGGAACCATGTTGAGAAAGTTAACAGAGTAAGTAGCTGAAGTATCTCTCAGCCCATAATAGAATAAGCCTTGAGCCAGAGTCATTCTGTAATTGGTGCCGTCACAGTCTTAGAAAAGCATAATGATATAGTTTATATATCACATGTAAGAAAAGCATAATAGTAAGTGAAGAATTCGTACCCAACCAATGCGTTAACGAAGAGCCAAAACCAAACTTTGGGAGTAAAACTCACTGTGCGGTCTCTGCATTTACAACCCAAATCATTTGCAACTAAAAGATCAGAAAATATAATTTTACTTTTATGTGTTTAAGATATTAAATTATTTTATTTTTATGTCTATTTATGAGTTAGATTTATGTCCCTAAGATAAAATATTTGTATTACTACTTTTAATTGTTTTAAATCCTTTTCAAAACAATATAAATAAACATGTCATTCTATAGGAGAATTGTATTTACCTATTCTCAAATTATACTGACTGACATCTATGTTTTCCTTTATTTTAAAATATAAATTCATAGTTTTTATGTTTTTAATAAAATAATACTCACATCTTTTCTACTTTATAAATAGATGTTTATTTCTCTCATATATACCACTTTGTTTATATTTTAATAAAGTAAACTCTTCTTTATTATTTTATTTAAATGTCTTATTGATTATAACAAATAAAAAGTTATAGAAATTAAAATGTCAAAATATAAAGATTTTTGTTAAAAGAGTTAGTTCTTTAATTATTATTATTATTATGTATTACAATTATCATAAAAATTATATTGTCATGATAAATTGTATTTATTGAAATATAAAAAGTTATACTTTTTTTAAATAAAATATATTTTAAAATAAAATAATAAATAATTACAAAATATATGATTAAATTCATTAAATTTTCCAAATTTTTTATTTATGATTCGGTGAATATTAATTGTACTTTCAAATCAAATAAAAGAGATGAATAAAATTTTATTAAAAATATAAAAATGTTCATACCTATTTAGAATTTACATAAAAGTGAAATTTATGGATGTTTATTTTTTTTTGTTGATAAAACGTTTACTAAAAAATAAATAATAATCAAATTTAGAGATAAAAAATATTACTCATTGCATTTCAGTTATACATTAAAAGCTACTGATATATAAAAAAGTGTCTATTACTAATAAAAAAAATTACAACTTCTATGAACTAAAATCTAAATTGGCTTTTAACATTATCTAGTTTTAACATTTATTATTATTGATTCTAAATTAGTTTTTATTTTCAAACTATAGACTAATTTATAATGAATAATAGAAAGTAACTAAAATATTGATATTTAGGGATCGGTTTAAACTTTAACTTAGAAATAAATTATAATTTTTTTTAATATTAAAGACTATTTTAAATATTAATAATTTTTAATCAATTTATAAAATAGTGTTGAATTTAGTTAATTATAACTAGTTATTTTTCGTCTTTAAATTTGATTATTATTTAATGATTTTTTTTATGTCTACCATCATTCTTCTCTACGGAAAGAGGAAAATTAAATAGAATACATCAAGAGAAATGTTTTTTTACACCCAATACAATTACTTGATAACAACTTTTAGGAGTAATATAAATCATTTAAAAAGAGTAAACTTTTTATATTTATAAGAAAAAAGAGAGATAGAAGATAAAATATTAATGAATGTAAAACGAGTATAAAATTTTTTGGAATGGCAAGTAACTAAACCCTTTTAAAACCAAGTTATATTTTTGCTATGAAAAAGACAACTAGATTTAAAAGAATTAGTTAGTTAAAGAGCTTTCAAAAAGAGTCGTGACACACTAGATCTTTTTAAAAAAAAAATTGAAAGAATGAAAAAGGAAAATAACATGAGAAATAACTACATTAGAAGATCTTAAACCCTAATAGAAGATTATTCAGAAGAAGCAAACAGGGGATAGTAGTTAGTAGGTTGTGACTTGTGGGAGTTTGAAACCAAAAGCAGTTGTATTTTACTTTAGAACTCTTGTATACGAACTTCATTTTAAATTATTTTCTACATTAAAAAAAGGTTAGGCCAAACGAAACAGTAATTAAAAAGAAGTTAATAAATATAGAAATAAGAGAAAAATAATGAAGAAGTAATAAATAGAATGAAAAACATACCTCTCAAAGTAAAGAGCAAAAGGTGCAACACAAAATGCAGCAACAATATGGCGATATGCAATGAGTGAAAAGATGAAGGAACCCTGAACCAAAATGACCCTTGAAAGAAGCTGCATCCCTGTCACAAAACCTTGCACCATTATCATGCTCAATACAACCTGCCATGATGTGAAACAATCCCTCAAACCCCTCCTTTTCTTTTCTTCCATTGCTCTCTCCATGTCACTCATGTCTCTCTCTGAGAAAAGCCAAAAAAAAAACAGTCAATAAAACTCTATCTTTATAACATAACACAAGATGTGTAAGGTTTTGGACATCGGCACCTTATGTAACTGTATATGTCACCTAAAGAAGAGAAGAAAAAGTGTTGGAAAACTTGTAAGGGAAATGAACATGGCCACAAACGCAACACACATGAAAGAAAAAGTGTTATATATCTTAGGAAAGCCGTTGTGTCAGCATATGCCACTGACAGTGATCATATGCCGTAACTAAATAGTTAGATTGGGACGTTTTTCGTGAGGTAATTTAAGGTTGGTGCCGTGTTAGAATGCCAGGAGTGAATATTTCCAAATGAGGAAGTGCCGATGTTAGAGCAAATTGCTTAGGAGAAAGTTCTGGTGTCAACAAACCATAATAAGTTAAGAATTGTGACGCAAACTAGAGTTGGTAGCATCTGAGCCAGTGTTGAATTACGTGGCCGAAAGTTAAGTGTTTGGCCTTTTCTGTGGTTTTCTTGGTTTATATATCACTTCTGTTTTGACCTAGACAACATATGATGGCATGAAATATATTCATGTCGAACTGACACAAACGTTGAACATCGACAGGGAATCTTAAACCTAGAGAGAGACTCAAAATACTTTATTATGTAACATAACAAATGAGAAATCTCAACTGAGTATTCTATCGTCATCTGCTTTATAGTGAGAGATCTTGAACGCCATTATTTACGTACCAAATTGTATTCATGTAAAGAGTTTAACTTTATATTAGGGCAACATGTAAAGAAGACTTCCATATTATAGGTGACATGCATATGGTGTTTTGGAATTCAAATTTAGCAGATCCAAATCTTTGAATACTGGAAATTTTGTCGGTTAATTTTGTACAAGTTGGTGAGTATGTACGTAACATATTGGTTAATAGCTAGACTAATTGAATGGGTGATATAGGGTCGAGATTAAGCAAAAAATCATTTTCTACGCATTATATATATATATATATATATATATATATATATATATATATATATATATATATATATATATATATATATATATATATATATATATATATATATATATATATAAGAATGCATGATTCAATTGAGTTTTCCCATTTTTTACACCATCTCTTCATTTCCAACCAAGAATTTTTCATCACATCCATTTAAGACATTCCGTGATGCTTTTGAATGCCCCGTTTCTGCCAAACTAGTGTCTACTTGTGAAGAAAAAAATGATTTAGAAAATATTTATCACAAAAACAAAAGCTTTAAACAAACATAAGTATGTAAGTTAGTGAAAATGTTTTAATTTTAATAGAATAAGATATCACACTTATAATAGGGAAATAATGTAAAAGAATATATATTTTTAAGTGTAACTCAGACATTTTTGTCATATGTTTTTTTTAATGAGACCCAGTTCAAAAATCATGTTTATATAAGATATTGACATAATTTTTAATCTAGATAATGAATTTATGAATATTTTATTTTATATAATTTTGTATATTGTTTAACTTTTCTTATTCTTAATTAACATCAAACTTAAATTTCACTTAAATTCTTTAAGATTTAAAACTAGATTGCCTTATAAAATTGATTTTAGAATAAGATGTTGACAATTATATATATATATATATATATATATATATATATATATATATATATATATATATATATATATATATATATATAGTTTAACAACTGAACCAGCTAAAATAATAAGAAACATTAAATATTTGTAAGTTCATACCAATTAGGAACTTGATAATATGTTTGAAAGTCTACGATATTACATCAAGATAGGAGAATAGTGTTCAAACTGACACCTACGTCAAAATGACCACTAATTATAAATCAAAGTCATTATAGGTCATTAACACCATGTGGGCAAGTTAATTAATGATCATCAATATAAGTATACGGATATTAAGCACGCCTTAACGGGGATAAATAAAGAGTTATAAACAAATTTAAATTTGAGAAAATGGAATAACATATTAATTAAGAAATATATTACGTATAAATATAAAGGGATTAAGGAATTAATACAATGAAATGGAAACATATTAGAGAAATTTTAGCCGTGAGGGTACTTTGTGGAAACGACTTTATGTGGGTTAAAGGAAACTGGAGAAATAGGAAAATTCCAATATTTGTTTTTAATGTATATTTCTCATGTTCGTTTTAAGAAAATATTATGGAAAGAAATAGAAAATTAAAGGAGATACGATAGTAATCCAATTTGTTCATGCTAAGATATTTCAATAAAATAAGAAAACAGAATAACACATTAAAAATCCAAGTATAAGCTGAAAGTTTGTAAAAATAAAATAAAAAATGAATGATATATAAGAAAAACAAAATCTACAAATATTGAGTCTTAAAGGATTTATATTACAAGTACCTACTAATCTCTTATATGAAGAATTCATGTGTGAGAGGTAGTTAATCCTCATTAATAAGTATTAATTATATGATCTTATATTAAGATATGATTTTACAAAAAAAGAAAGAGAAATTTATGATACAGTGAAAGAGTGTGAGGGAAAAGTTTAGGATATTACTTCATTAATCACTATTATTCCCCAAAAGTAAATAAGACACCAACAAATTGAAGGAGTATAGGCTCATTTTCTTTGGTAGGTTATGTTTATAAAATTATCTCTAAAGTGTTTGTAAATAGGATTAAGAAAATTTTCACAAAAGTTATAGATAAAACATCTATATGAAAAAAATAATTCTGTTTTTATTTGATTAGTATTTTCTATTAAGTATTAAATTCATTTTAGTTAATGATTTCTGTGAATGACTATTTTGAAATCAAAAGAGAAAAATTGAATTGAATTAAATTAATTAATTCAATTTATAAATTTTGGAATAATTAGAAAATTATAAAAACGTAAAAAAAAAAAATCTTGAGATAAACTTTCTCAAAATACCTATTTCAACATGATTTTAGATAGGTTTAACATAAAAAAATTTCACTTAGTGTGACTCTCATTGTGAAAAGTGATAAACTATTCTCCATAAAAAACAACTTAAAAGAGGAACACATGAATTTATCACTCCATTAACAAACTATGAAACTTCTTCCTCAAAATAAAATAAATAGATTATATTGAGATCTATATATCTTTCACTAGATATCTCACACCCAACAATCCATATGCACACATTCCATACGCTCCCACGAAAGATATGAAATCAATCAAATAACTTACATTTAATAGTTTAAAAATACTGCTTTTGCCTAATAGTAAGGTTTATACAAATTTTCAACTGGAAAAATATATTAGAAACTATTTGAACAAATTTGTAAAAAGTTATGCATTTTCACATTTTATACATAACTATTTTGGTTGAAAACTTTCTTTTTCTGTGAAAATAAAATAAAACTGAATACGTATATGAACAAAATACTATGATACACATGAACTGAGAAGGGCAGAGAAGGCTTACCTTAAATGTTTTGAAGATGCTTTAGTTATCAAATGAAATTGGCAAAGTATTAGAAAATCTCTTCAACGTTGAACCTTAAAAAATGTAAGAACGAACTCCTCAACGATAAATACAAAAAATAATTAATCTTGATTGAATTTCATGTTATATACCTTGTTGCCCAGATGAAGAACATCGTTTTGACTAAAGAGAGACGAGGATAACAATCTACCATGTTCGTGGTATTTGATTTCTCAAATTCAAATGATAACAAAGTATCAGGTAAATAAAAGAATTTCCTTGATTTGTGTTCCAATCTGTTGAAGAAAACAAACTATTTTGTTAACATATTCAACCAATTTTTAACACATCTAAATATATTTAAATTAAATATACTTGATTTCCCCAGAAATTCAACTCTTTTTTTTTTATATTGCCAATTAAAAAAATTATCTATCAACCAATCATAAATTAATTATAATAAATTTATGATATACATATATATTTGCGTTAAAAATGAGTGTTATTGACTACTTCTCTACGTTATTAAATTACTGTTTAATTACTATTTGTTATATTTCTGTTGATAACAGAAAATTTATACCGTATTCCATGAATTCCTGTAGAGTGATATGCTGCTAATTTAATAAACATAAATAATACGAAAAAGAAAGAAACCTTTTAAGAAGGATGTATAGTAAACAAATAATTTTTTTTTAAATCAATCAATTCTAATAAAAAAATGTGGGAGAGAATGAAATAGATGTACTTTAATGAGTATTGATCCTTTCAACTCAAAGTTTGTTACAAAAGAATTGTAAGATAAGAATAATTCTAAGAGGTGTGATGTTCTTTCTACTTATAATTATTGTTTCAATAAAACTCTTATTCGATTTGATTTTTTTTGCATGTATTTATTTATTAATAAATGTCATATAATTTTAACTTAGGATACAAGTTATGATTTATTCATTAATTAAGAATCGAATTTATATAAAATCAAACTATAATTGATAACAGAAAAAATAGATCAAGTGAGGGAACGTTAATTTTTTCTAATTTTTCCATAACATATTTTTCTTCGAAGCAATAATCTTTTACTTGAATAGGGTCCATTTTCTCAATATTTATTCAATCCAATATCAATGTAGTCAATGTAATGAATATAAAATGTAATTATGACCATGTTTGATTATGCATTTATTTTAATGTTTATTTTCGCCCATCGTTAATACTAAATATGTTTTTGTGTAATTTATTCTTAAACATAACCCCTCTATGACATAATACATCAAATTAAAAAAAAAATATTTGAAAACCAAAAAACATTACTAAGAGCAAAAGTAAAAAATAATAATTTCAAATATGTTATTCATGAAGCAAACCCTTCTAGTTCATCTAATGCAAAACCATAAATTCCTTAAAGTGTAATCATAAAATGGTAAGCTGAATATTGCATATATAATACTTTAAAAAGTATTTCTGTGTTTCAAAACACAAGTTAATTTTTTTCTCAAACATTAATAATAGGGTTACACAAACTTTTCAACTAGAAAAATAAAAATATATTAGAAACTAGATGAACTTGTATATGGTAAAAAGTTATGCATTTTCCTATTTTAAACATAATTGTTTTGGTTGAAACCTTGTTTGTTCTGCGTATGTAAATAAAACAAAAGTAATCTAATACTATGATACCTTAACTGGACAAAGTAGTATTATACATGAACTGAGAGGAGACAGAACGCACATACCTTTTTACGTTTGAAAGTGCATGGAAACTGAATAATATCTGAAAAATTATATGGTGAGTAAGAAATAATGATAATAGTCAACGGGTATTCTTATTTTTATTATTTTATTTGATAAATTCGAATTATAACAATAACACAACAAATGAATTTTTCTTAATTTGTATTTAAATTAGTTGAAAAAACAAACTTACCCATTTAATTGATTCAATTAAGATTTGTTGCTCATTAATTTAGCACTGGTTAATACACCCTTCCTTAAATCTGTTTCTATATATACTTAAATTAAACGTGTTGATTGTGGCCTCTCACAAATTATAATTTTTATTTGTCCAATGAAAAAATTATTTATCAGCGATCAAAAGTTATAATAAATTTATTCAAAATATAAAAGAAAATGAAAATAAAATCTTTAAATTGCTATTATAGAAAACTTATAAATTTATCATATAACTCTATTTGCGATAAAATAAAAAATAGGGTATGATTTTTTTTTTCTATATTAAAATATAATTTTGTATATTTCGATAGATAAATACGTGTCTCACGCAATTCATAATTCATTCCATGAAATCCTATTCTGTGATATGCAGCTGCTAATTTAATAGACATAAATAATAAAGTAAAAATAAAAATATGTTAAATGAGTATTTTCTATAATTTATTTGTTTACTGTATACCCTGTATTTAACAAATTTTTATTTTTACTTTATTATTTATCTCTATAAACATAAACAAAAAAAAATATATATATATATATATATATATATATATATTTATATATATATATATATATATATTTATATATATATATATATATTTATATATATATATATATATATATTTATATATATATATATATATATTTATATATATAAATATATATTTATATATATAAATATATATTTATATATATAAATATATATTTATATATATATACATAAATATATATATATATACATACGATATATATATATATATATATATATATATATATATATATATATATATATATATATATATATATATATACACGTATATATATATATTCATACTTTAGTAGACAATGCACAATAATTATTATAAATATTAATACACATCACACTTGCACATAAAACAAAGAATAAAAGAAATAAACATATATTATGCACACAACAATAATAAAACACATGACTACTATCCATATCAAGGATCTCTAATCAACTATGTGACCCTTCAATTTTATAATAATTATCTTTTTTTATTTTAAATAATGACTCCCATGACTACCGCGCCATTAATAGGGGAAGTATTAGACTTCAAACAAATTGGTTTTTGATGATGAATAGTTGATAATGAGTGGAAAATGTTTTAATCATTCTTGCAGAACACAACTTGGTAAACAAATGTTTAAAACAATAACAAGTTTGTGTTAGATGTGTAGATCATGAATATTTGAATGAAATAGGCTTAAACAATTCAAGATTACGTAGTTCTGGTAGTATTAATCGATTACATAAGCGCCACTTACAGCGCAGTCTCGCCTGCTTACCCTCCTAGGGGCGCTGAGTGCCAGTTTCAATGCACCGTTGAGTGCCTGCTTGCCCTCTGAGGGGCACTGAGCGCCAAATCTCTCGCAGTTTCGCCTGCTTACCCGTAGTTGGGGCACTGAGCGTCAACGACTTAGGCTTATGGGCCAATTTTTTATCTATTTAAGGACTTACACGCCCTAGGGTTGGTATCTTTGGAAGGCTGAAGTGCAAAACAAACTTTTTGACCCTTTGGAGGCAGATTTGGATGCGAGAGCTCTCCTCTTCGTTTTCTAGGGTTTTTATCTCACTTTAATTCCATTGTACACCAAGGTTCTCCATGACAATGGAGAACTAAACTCATTTGTTGTTGGGGAATATGTAACATCTAAACTTTCATGTATTTGAATATCATTTGAATTATTTTATGCTTCTTTCATTAATTGTTAGTGATTTCCTCCTTTGCTCAATGCTTGTTATGTTTTGATCACTCATAGCATGATGTTTGAATTTCTTTGTTATTGGAAAATACATAGAAACCTTGATCTGGAGAATTTCACCCAAAAGAAATATTGCCTAGGGATAGGAATAGAATGTTTGGTTGTCTTAAGCTTATGTTCGTAATGCAGAATTGATTATTAGTGATTGTGGTCTAATAATTAAGGATAGACTTTTTACGCCGAGGGATTAGGTTCTAAGTAATTTAGAAAGTGACGTTAACAAATTAATGAAGAAGATGAATTCTTATATACATGAAAGTAAGGAAGGTGAAATCTAAACCCCAACAATAAATCATCTCATATTATCAACACCATTCATTATTGTGTCAAGCCTCAATTGATCAATTTGCATTCATATTTACTTTTGTTGCATTTGGATTTAAACACCAACAAAATAGCTTTTCAGTCTTAATTAGTTAAGTAATTATACAATTGTTTAGTGTCGTGAGTCTTTTGGGATACAACACTTGGTCTTACCATTTATTATTACTTGATATGATTTGGTACACTTGCTAATGAGTTAAGAACTTTTTGGCGCCATTGCCGAGGACTCGTGGTTTAAACTATACTTTTGTGTGATTCTTAACCAATTTTGACTTTATTTTTATTGTTCTTTAATTTTTGTTTGTTTATTTTTATTTTTAATTTTTAGGCTAATTGGGTGCTCTAGTGTTTTGTTTTTTTAGTGGATGCAGGATAAGATTTGCACTAGGAGCACAAAAATATTTGAACCTCTCTTTTGAGGTTTGGAAAATAGTAGAAGAAGGAAGAAAAGGATTTCCAGAGAATTTTTTCCCTCTCTTGAGACTCTTCAACAGCCTTTCACATTATCCGACCAGAAGACAGAAGATATGGCTAACAATCATAATGTAGACGTACCCTGGCAAATTATGTAGCGGTCACTGGACCTCTTCATTTTAATAGCATTGCAAGGCCAAAGGTCAATGCCGCAAGCATGGAGATGAAGCTTGCTCTCATTCAATTGGTAAAGAGCAACCAATTCAATGGATTACCTCATGAAAATCCATATGAACATCTGACCACTTTCAATGAAATATGCAATACAGTGAAGATTAATGGTGTGCCATATGAGGCTATTAGACTTAGCTTGTTCCCTTTCTCTTTAGGAGGCAATGCTAAGATGTGGCTTAATTCATTCCCAGAGAATAGTTTCATTGAGTGGGAAGATGTGGTGGCTAAGTTCCTGAACAAATATTTTCCTTAGTCCAAGGTCAACAAAGGCAAGCAAGAAATTTCTTCTTTTTAATAGAGCATCGACGAAACTTTAGATCAAGCGTGGGATAGATTCAAGAACTTGTTGCGAAAGACGCCCACTCATGGATTTGATGAACCGACGGTGGTTATTCTTTTTCTTCGAGGATTGAAATCACAGACAAAATTGATGTTGGATGCCTCAGCTGGAGGTAACATCAAGAACAAGACTCCAGATGAAGCTTATGAGTTGATAAAAAATATGGTCGCCAATGATAATGAGATGCATAATGAAAGAGCTCAATTTCAACCGAAAGGAGTTCTACAATTACAATCTTGTTAAAATGTTGGCAAGTGTACCAAATCGTACAAGTAATATAAAATGGTAAGACCAAGTATCGTATCCCAGAGGACTCTCGGCACTAAACAGTCATGTGATAACTTAATTAATTAAGACTTAAAATAAACGAGATCATTAGTTTGAGATGCAAAAACAGAAAATAAAATATGAATGTAAATTGTTCAATAGTAGAGTAACATAGAGATGAACGGATGTTGTTTAATATGAGATGAATATGTTGTTGGGGTTAGATTTCACCAAGTTCCCTCTCATGTATATAAGAATTCCTCTTTATGCATTAATGTTAACGTCACTTACTAAAGTACTTAGAACTCAATCTCTTGGCGCAATAAGCCTGCCTTAATTCCTAGTTCGTGCAATTCCTAGCGTTCCTAGAAAATTAAGTCTGAAGATTAAGAGCTTAAGACAACCAAGTACTCATACCCTCATCATTGAGAAATATTACTGATACGACTCTCGCGGTCATACAAATTTTATACTGATAAAGAATGTAGTATAAACTAGGAAGTGATTCCTAGGTCGTCTCTCAAGGACCAATTTGGGTTCAGTCTCTCAGGGACAAATTTTATGCTGGAGATGGCTGGAAGCATGGACGTCTCGACGGAGCTGCACCGCTTGCTGGACCGTGTGGAGGATGCTTGTGTTTCTTTCCAGCCAATAAAATCAGCTGCAGTTTCATACCTTCACTATGCTGTGTGCTTTAGTTTTCCAGTGGCCTCCATTCAATGAATCCCCTACACTTTCTTAACTAAGTCCGTGTGTTTCCTTGAAGAAGTGGTTCCTTATTCTTTTCTATTCCATATGTAATGCCAAAACCAAATGAGAAAACCGTGAGTGGCTGGTGTAAGCTTTCAAAAAAATAATTGAAATGTAGTTCTCCCATGTGGGCCATGAAGCATCTTGAATAAAATTCAGAATTTGATTTTCCCACTGTAAGTTCATTTCTTTAATGTGCCATGAATTTTGTAAGCCAAAAACCGTGAGTAGTGGATGGACCCCATAGGCCATTAGTTTCTTTCCATGTGGCCACTTCCCTTCCTTCTTTACGTAAGGTTGTGCTTCTCCATCTCAACTTGCTTAATTCTTCAATCAATTTGGACGTGCAAGGTGAGCATGTGGGCCGCGGACTTCCCTTCACAATGCTAATTCAGCACTTGTATTCTAAAGTTCTTCATGTGTCGTGACCGTATGCTATTATTGAAAAAAAAAATGAAATATACACCTCTTAATTAATTGCTTCCCAAAAGAATTTAATCCCTAAATTTTATCCAATAATTTCCTACAATCAATAATGAAAATAATTAGCTCAGAGAATTCAAATTAATTAAAATAAGAATTTCTGATCGAATTAAGCACAATTCAAAAAATTGGGAAAATACTGGACATTTAAGCACAATTCCATGATTAATTCTAGTACAATAAACTAAGTGAAGTGAAGAAAATAATGATTCATCAATTACCCTTGGGAGAATTCAACAAGAACCTGAATTGTAAGGAACCTCCCGGCACTCATGCAATTCATAAATCATGCAACTAAATGAGTTCAATAGAGCAAGCATTAAAACAGATGAATTCCCTAACAATTTATAAATAAAGCATATATGATTAAGAATCAATTCAAATACATGAGAGTTCACAAGGTTACATCATTCCCCAAAAACAAATAGAGTTTAGTTCCCCATAGACATGGATAAACTAGATGTATAATGGAAAACCCTAAGAGTAGAAGAGGAAGCTCCCGCCTTCATATCCGCCTTTAGAGAGTAGAAGAGTGTGTTGTTGTGTTGCTCCAGCCAGAGATACAAAACCTAGAGCGCTTGGGTCCTTTAAATAAAGTTGGAAAAGTGTAGAAACAGGACCCGGTCCAAAAGAGTCGAAACATAGCAAAAACTGGGCTAGATCAGCATTGTACGCCGCTCGGGCGCCCTATTTGGCGGCCCGGGCGATGGACGTCAATTTCCGCAAGGCTTGAGCCTTCAATATCACCCGGGCTTCGGGGGTCCGGCGCCCAGGCGGCCTAGCCCACCCGGGCGACGGGCGTCAATTTTTCCACGCCCAAGCCTCTTGTAGGTCGCCCATGCTTCATGCGGTTCCCTCTTCTAGTGCTTTTCTAGGCCTTTCTGAGCTCTATATCCTTAGCACTTCATCTCTGCTTCCTGTATTAACTCATTTTCTATCAAAACAAAGGGAATTATTCATAAAATCATCAAATTCAACCTCAACTCTCTTATTCACACAACGTAATGAAAAAGCATGAGTCCAAGCAAGTTTCTAATCAAAAAGGGTGTATTTAGTATCAAAATTACATCACAGATAACGGTATTTTAAACCGTTATCAAATCTCAAGATGCTCTATTAGCTCAGAACAAAATAATGACTCAACAATTGGAGACTCTAATGAAGAAAATCTCTCAATTGCCTCAAGAATTCCAGAATGTTTCTCAAGCTCAACATCAACTTTGTGAGCTATGTGGTGGAGATCATATCAATGGACAATGTGCCATGCAAGCTATTACCCAAGAAGAATTCAACTTTATGGGTAATCAGGGCCGCCCAAGTAACTACAACCAAGGGTGGAAACCTTACCCAATTATGGGTCAAGGGCAAGCTGGGCAATTCAATAGACCACCATAGCAACAATGGCAACAACAACCCTCCTTATCTGATAGGACTGCAAAGTTAGAGGAGACACTCCAACAATTTATGCAGGTATCTATCTCCAATCATAAATGCACTAGAGCTGCCATAAGGAATTTGGAGATGCAAATTGGCCAACTAGCTAAGAAGTTAACCTTAAGGAGGAGTATAACACCATTATGAGTATAAGTGGTGAGATGTTAGTTGAAAGAGACATTGAGAGAAAAGAGAAAGCTGAGTTGAGTGAAAAAGAAGAAGAAATTGAAGAGAGAAAAGAGGAGGCTAAGAGAAAAGAAATTGAGAGAGATGAGGGAGAGAAAAAGAAAGAAGAAGAGGAAGAGAGAAAAGAAAAGAAGAGAAAAGAAAAGGGGAGAGAAGAGAGAGAAAAAGGAAAAGAAATTGAGAAGCCCCTTCCTTATCCAAAGAGCTTTTCAAAGAAGGAAAAAGAGAAGTAATTTGGGCGGTTCATGGAGATCTTCAAGTAATTGGAGATTACTATGCCCTTAACCGAAGCACTACAGCAAATTCCAGCTTATGCGAAGCACATGAAGCAATTCCTCAACAAGAAGAAGAAATATTTAGATGAGGAAACAATTGAAGTGCATGGCAATTGCAGTGCCATCATGCAGAAGACTCTCCCTCCAAAATTTAAAGATCTGGGGAGTTTCACCATTCCGTGCACCATTGGAAACCATAATATAGGGAAGGCTTTTATTGATTTGGGGGATAGCATCAACCTGATGCCCCTATCGATGCTTAAAAAGATTGGTGGTCTTGAAGTCAAGCAAACAAGAATGATGCTTCAGTTGGCAGATAGGTTCGTCAAATACCCTTATGGTGTGGTAGAAGACGTGGTGGTGAAGATTGATAAACTACAATTCCCGGTGGACTTTATAGTGATGGAGATGGGGGAAAATGCAGAGATACCGCTCATCCTTGGACGACCATTTATGAAGACAACCCAAGTTGTCATTCATGTAGATGATGGAGTTCTAACATTGAAGGACCAAGAGAGAGAGGTAACTTTCAATGTGTTTGAAGCTGGCAGCCAATTCAAGAAAAACAGACTAGTCTTAAAACAACAAATGAAGTTCTATTAGTGATTAGTCTACCTGATAAAGCTGCCAAGTCGGTCAAGAAGAGGATTAATTATTTTTTTCCATAAGTGAAGGAAGAGGATAAAGATAAGGAAGAGAAATTTGTTCACCAAAATCCTATTGTGGAAAGTGATGAACCCAAACCTGGCATACTAGTGAAATTCAAGAACAGGTTATGGATTGTTAAGACTATCAAGGCAAATGGAGTTCTTCAAATTGAGGTTCCTTATTCTAGGAGAGTGTAGTTGGTGACAAGAAAGCTGTTGAGATTCTGTTGGTGTCATGAAAGGAAGAAGAACGCCGACATTAAAAATCCAAATTGAGCATAGGGGTGTCAAGCTAATGACGTTAAACAAGCGCTTACTGGGAGGCAACCTAGTTTTCCCTTCTTTTTTATTTGATTTTGTTTTGAGTGTTTATGTTTTTAGGTTGTATGTTGCTTCTCCCGGACTTTAGTGCATTTCACTTGATGAGTTCATCACTCGCATGTCTATGCATGGGGACAAGGCCCAAGTATGTGGAGGAGGTGGCACGTCCGGAGCCGAAGCCATGGCAGAGGATGATTTGGAGGAAGATTCAGATGCCTTTAAGGGGAGTGAAGATTCAGATGCCTTTGAGGGGAGTGAAGATTCAGATGCCTTTGAGGGGAGTGATGACAGCATCTCCTGTTTTTTTTTCTTTATTTTTTATGCATGTTTGAACTTGGTTTATTTTGTTTTAATTTTAGTGAGCTATGTACTTAGTTAAATGGATAGTTTGCTGCAATGGTTTGGTGTGAAGTGATAAATTGTTTGTGAGAAGTAATATTGTCTTGTGTTTGATTTATTATTGTGAAAGTGATGTTGAGATATTGATTGATTTAACTCTTAAGCACAGATGGTGGTTGCTCATAGTTGTTTAAGACAGATGCATGGTTTCAATTGTGATTAATGTTCTTGGCATGATGTTTATCAAATTGTGGAACCTTGAGTTATTCTGTGAGATGTTGTGCTCTAGAGTTATTGTTGTTGAATGTTATTGCTTTAGAATCACAGTTGATTTTGCCTGAGTTTCTCTATTTGAACTATTTGCTTGCTTGTTACAAATGATCAAGGCCATATGTTCTTATCCCTTGAAAGCCAATGCCAAAATTTCAACCCAAAAATTTTAAATTTTTTTTTATCCTTTGAACCTTTAGTTTAATGTGAAAAACCCTTGAAATCCTTGCCTTGAGTTGAGTAGAGTATGCATGTATGGTATAGGAGAATGGTTCAAGTTTGGGGTTGTTGGAAAAAGTGAAAAGTGAAAAGAAAAAGAGCATTGAGCAAAGAAATAAAGAAGAATATAAAAGATGTGCTCAATGAATAAAAGTTGGGATTAAGTTAAGAAGTGGTTTCCCAAGTGAAAAGTAGAAAGAGAGATTAATGTTAAATTATGAAGTAAATTGTTCACTCTCTTAACTCAAGGAACTTTGTTGTCCAGAAAAACCAGTTTTCTTCTTATCCCAGCCTCAATACAAGCCTCAAAAAGTCTTTGTGATGATAACTTGTTTGTGAATGTGTTTGATGTTGTTAAATGAAAGGCAAAGTTGAATTGTGTGACATTGTGATGGCAGAATGAAAGAGACACCTCATTATACACTTTTGAGCTTGAGTGAAACACTTTCTTTGGTAAGGAATGGTTTCATGCACTATAGGATAACACGTTGCTTTGTTGTTGATCACTCATAAGGCTTTTTGCATCTGTTGTGTATTATTTGTTATGTAAGCACCATAGTTGAAGCTTGATTGGCTAATACTTCATTATATCTTGACTGATCTTTCTAGGATGGGCAGACATGAGTTATTTACTTGTCTTAGAAGAGAAATTTTTGGTGTGCTAGACCATTGTAGTATGGCTATTTTGTTTAAGCCAAATTACATTTTGCTAGAGGACAAGCAAAGTTTCAAGTTTGGGGTTGTGATAACGGTTGAATATACCGTTATCTGTGATGCAATTTTGATATTAAATTAACTCTTTTTTACTTAGAAGCTTGCTTGAACTCTTGTTTTTAGTTTAGTTTTGTGAATAAGTGAATCGAGGTTATACTTTATGATTTTATCACTAAATTCCTTTAATTTTGTAGGTTATGGGTATGTTTTGGAAGGGAAACAAAAGTATCAAGGAGTCAAAACTCAAGAGGGACAACAAAAGCATTAGAAAAGAAGGCTCAAGAAGGCGCATGGCTTCTGATTGCCTTTTTTGGGGCCCTCAGCGCCAGCGTAGGGCGCCTGATTGCCCTTTTTGGGGCCCTCAGCGCCACTCTGCACCGCAACACGCCTGGGCGCCCTTCCAAGGGCGCTGAGCGCCAGTTACAGCGCAATCTCGCCTGCTTGCCCTCTTGGGGGCGCTGAGAGCTAGTTTAAATGCACCATTGAGCGCCTGCTTGCCCTCTGAGGGGCGTTGAGTGCCAGTTCTGTCGCAATGTCGTCTTCTTGCCCTTAGTTGGGGCGCTGGGCGCCAGCGACTTGGGCTTATGGGCCAATTTTTTATCTATTTAAGGACTTGCACACACTAGAGTTGGTATTTTTGGAAGGTTGAAGCGTAAAAACACACTTTTCGACCCTTTGGAGGCATATTTGGATGCGGGAGCTCTCCTCTTCGTTTTCTAGGGTTTTTATCTTACTTTCATTCCATTGTACACCAAGGTTCTCCATGACAATGGAGAACTAAACTCATTTGTTGTTGAGGAAGATGTAACCTCTAAACTTTCATGTATTTGAATATGATTTGAATTATTTTATGCTTCTTTCATTAATTGTTAGTGATTTCCTCCTTTTCTTAATGCTTGTTATGTTTTGATCAGTCATAGCATGATGTTTGGATTTCTTTGTTATTGGGAAATACCTAAAGACCTTGATCTGGAGAATTTCACCCAAAAGAAATATTGCCTAGGGATAGGAATAGGATGTTTGGTTGTCTTAAGCTTCTGTTCGTAATGCATAATTGATTATTAGAGATGCAAGGGATTGTGGTATAATAATTAAGGATGGGCTTTTCACGCCGAGGGATCGAGTTCTAAGTAATTTAGAAAGTGACGTTAACAAATTAATGAAGAAGATGAATTCTTATATACATGAAAGTAAGGAAGGTGAAATCTAAACCCCAACAACATAATCATCTCATATTATCAATGTAACACCCCCAACGGAGTGCCACATTTTAATTTATAAAATCCAAAATCTACGCCAATTTTTTTCTTTTATTTAAATCACGTCGCGGAAACGAAAACCTCACATTTCTAAATATATTAAAATATATAAGTAAACTTTTACAATTCTTGAAATCCATTATTCAAAGATATAAAAATAACTTTAAAACATAATAAATTCCCAGCAGCAAATTCCCATCTCTCTCGTCGACTACTCCAGTCCTGCCTTATCTGCAATGTCATCTACTCCCATACAAGTACAATCATTACAGGTGGAACCACAACCACAAAAGGAAAGGGTGAGTAACTAAGAACATAACATAGTATATGATTTAACATCATACCATCGCATCACAGACTAATATAGTCATAACATCACAATACAGACTAACATATTCATAACATCACAATACAGACTAACATATTCATAACATCACAACACATCTCAGTATTCAACTCATAACCCGGATCATCACCACCCAGACTATCAAAGTCATAACATTACAATACATCACAATATTAAACTCACAACTCAAATAATTTACACAAGCTTCTGTTGTTTCCTTGAACTTTGTCGTACCAAACCTGTTTTGCAAAACAGGGCGATTCGAGCCGCCTTACATCGCAACTTCAGGCCTATAAGGAATTACGAATAAGAACTTCGGTTAGGCGCACCCACCGAGCACTATACTCACACGAGCCGAAGTCATTGGGCGAGACATCCAACCCTCTCTAGTCCTCAGGATAGGGTGACACTCGAATCTCAGTCTCTGCAGAGAACTCAACACACTATCATATCATAATACGAACACCATCGGTTCGACAAAAATTCTAAGGAAATGACAGAACACTTACTCTCACAACTTCACCATCACAACCATATATAAATCACCATCATATACAAAGTCAATCAAATTCATTGACCAATAATTAATTAAAAATTCACAAATAACTAAATAACTTAATTTAATTATTTTTCCTACTGACGCACCCCCATGAAATTACTAATTTCACACTTCCATAAACTAGAACAACATTTCGAGTGCACCCCCACTTTTTACTAAATTCCCAACACCAAAGAAAACACCTAATTCCAATATACCCTTATTTTACTCTAAACACACTTCCTTGTACATCTACTTTTTAAGTGGACCCCAAGACCATTAAATTACAGTTTCTCTCACTTTCAAGGTAGGTCTCACTAAAACCACTCATTTCTTACCAAACTCTCTCTTTCTCTCTCCCTTTTTACGTAACCTTTCACTTCTTTCCTTTCCTTTTCTTTTGTTTTTCACATTCAATTTTGGTTTTCACATTCAATTAAACAAAATCACTTCACCCACATTTTCTCACCAAAATTCCATGGACCCCACTCCCTTTTCTAGCTCACTTTTCTTCTCTTTCCTAAGTTAGGCCTTGTTCACTTGAGTGGATTTGAGGGAGAGTAATTGAGGGGATTTGAGAAGATTTGAAAATAATTTTTTTTATTGATTATTTGAGTGAATTTGGAGGTAGATGAGATTGGATTTGGAAGTAAATTTTTTTAATCTGTCACGTCAATCAAATCCTACACTAATTCTTACAAATTTTACTTCCAAATTCATTCTCACTTACCTCCAAATTGACTCAAATAAACAACAACAAAAATTATTTTCAAATTCTCTCAAATCCCCTCAATTACTCTCCCTCAAATCCACTCAAGTGAACAAGGCCTTAAAGTTTATGACTTCTCTCCCATGCACAATGAAGTTTACGTAACAATATCTCCATCCCATTTTACATTTTCAATCTTCTCTCTCTCTTGCCATTAACTCCCGGTCCCACGCCATTTTATCATCCACACTTTTATTTTGTTCTTTTTCTACACATTCTCACTACACTTAGGCCAATCCACCACACACCTACACTTTCCCCTTTGACTTTTCAAATCAACTCATCTATCTCTTTTATTCAATTTCTACGGTCTCACACTTTGTTTTCCTCTCTTCCTTTCCTACACAACTTACACTGCAGCACTACCCTTTCTCCCCCTATCTTTTTTTTAATTAACCAACCTTCCACCAACACTCACTTCTAATTTGTTTAATCTCTCCTTGACTTTTCAATCCAACTTCACACCCATTCCTCACCTCATTTACGTCCCACCCATGTAACCCCTTCTCCATCTCTTCTTTTTTTCTTTCTTTCTTAAATTCAACTCTAGACTCTCCACTTTCCTTTGCCTCTGCTAGGTAATTTGTAGTGTGCCCATCTCCTCCTTCCACTTTCATAATTCTTCCTTCATGTTCTTCTTCCACCCAAGACATCAAAACTCCATCCTTCTTCACTGTTTTTCATCAAACCCATATACCCCAACTCACCAAACATCACTTTCACTCCTCTCATTCTCATAATTAATTCTTTTCTCTTCCCGTAACGGGAGAGAATTCACAATACCCTCCTACCCACACTCTTGATCAAAGAGTGTAGATAAGTGCTCCCAAGAATGTATAAAAAGTATGCACGATAAGATACACACCATATAATCATGATTTTAAGTGTGCCCAAGACACTTTTTCATACCCATGCAACATCCCAAGTGCCCAAACATGTATACCCATTACAACAACAACATATTTCATAAAGTATGAACCTGTATAACTCAAGGTATACCCATTACAACATCAAAAACGAAAATACCAATATATACAACCCAAAGTATACCCCTTCACAACCCAATTCTGAAAATGCATGTAAATAACCATTCAGCATAGAACAACACATGAAACCAAACACAAAAGGGCATGCATCAACATGTTCATTTTAACCTCAATACAAACAGAGAATGCATGCAACCACATTATAATGGTAACCTTCTACCCATCATACACCATATTATATCCGAAGTTAAACTCCTTACCTCTAGTTCCAAGCAATCTTTCAAAGTTCTAAGGTTCCTCCCTTCACTAGACACATCCATCTTCAATCCTCTAAGCTTCCTTTAAGTCACGGCTAAGACACCAAGGATGGGTGACTCTTCCTTTTCTCTCACCAACTTGGTTGTTCTACAATGAAGTGCATCTCGCCACTCAATCTCACGGTTCTCTCTCTCTCTCTCTCATTTCCAAAGTGCTTGTATTACCACCTCCCTAACTTAAACTTTCACACTTAAGTGGAATTAACTCTACACCTTACTAACCCTTAACCAACCACTCAAGGGTACTCCAAAGGTCATCCTACACAACCCATTTCAGATTCTCTCATTCCTTACTCCAAATTTACTCCAAATTGACTCCAATAAAACTCCACTTTAATATGTGTAAATGATAGTTTTAAAGTGTGTTAAAGTATTCCCATAATATTCATTTATGTAGACTATAATTTTCATGAAATGGTTGACCTCCCCAATGGATTCAAAGGTCTCTTACAAGCTTCCCAACACTAGTGGAAAAATGACTTTTTATAACGTACAAAAATGATATTTTATATCGTAGTTACTGGGGATATAGTTCTGGGCGATATAGTAAGTCTGCGCATTTTATAACGTAGCAAAAATTTACGTTATAATATGTTGAACATATTATAACGTAGTTTCTGAAGTACGTTATAATATGCACAGTTTATTATAACAAATTCTTCATTTGTCTGTTATAATAGGTGGAAGATATTATAACGTAGAAAATTTTGTACGTTATAATATGTTATATATTATTACGTATATATTATTGTACGTTATAATATGTGAAATGTTTTTAAAAAAAAATTGATTATTAAATTTGACGTCCATTGAAATTATAATAATATTCCCGTATTATCATCTCATCCAATCCATTTATAATAAATATAGCTTTAAATAAATAAATTTATTGAAACTAACAAAATAAAATTCATATCAAATATTAAATAGTCTAATATTTAATACATCATTTATACATGAAACTATATATTAAATCCAAATATTACATTAATGTACATACACTATTTAAGTGTAGTCAGTTTCTACTTAACAGGTGTTGTTTTCTTCACAAATTCACAAGCCAAACTTTCAGTGTTAAATATCGAATCAGTAGGATGTTGGCTGCCTTTAAATCACGATATATAACATTTCTATCCAGGGTATGTAAAAATGTTAATCCTCTTGCAACAGCAACTGCAATGTTGATCATAGAGGTTGAACACCTTCTGCAGAAATATAAATGAAATGCAAGTTACTTCGAGTAGATTTTGAGTTCTCTTTTGTCTTACTTCGAGACTTTGAGAGTCCTGAGAGTAAATGAAATGCAAGTTACAATCAGCCACTACAGTAACTTCTCTATTTCTGTACAGAAGATTGTACTATTATGCGTAAAGTTAAGCTACCAAATAGGGAAAAGGCCTGCATCAGAACAAAATACAAAGTAACAACACTTACAATTTGCAGTCCTTTCAGAGACTTTGAATACAAGTAGCAATCCAGAAGTGTTAGTGCACCCTCACGCGTTGTGGTCAAACCACCCCAAGGATGGACACTTGGATCTTGGATGTCATCCTGGACCACATTACAGATGGATGATCCACCGTTATTTTGATTTTTCAAACCTCCAGCTCTGCTACAAGGAAAATGAACGACTGCTCCCTCTTGTTGCAAAGATTTCCCATATGTAACAATCTGCAGAAATCCTTCAAGAAGTAACCCATTGCACCTGGAGCAGTACATGTTTTTTCGTGCATGCTCAAAAAGGGTTTGTTTGTCTATCCTCAAGAGCTCCAACCGAGCTTGTGGTGACAGCTCACACCAAAACTACATCACAAGAAAGCAAAAACACATCCAGATCATTACAAATTGCAATTTAATCCAAAAATAAATTAAAGAAAACAAAACTGATGACATGCACAAAACATCCTCGTATCAAATTCTCTCTTTAATTAAGGTCGTATTTGAATAAATTTCTCCATGAGAATTTCTGTTAGGAAAAAAACAATCATCCTTGGATTTCAAGGTCTCGGTTGAAGTTGAGTCAATAGTACTTCTGATGTGGATATTGAAAGAATATTAAAAAGAACATACATTTAAAAGAAAGTATGCTAATTTTCAAATTTTTACCTTTTAAACGATGTCTGAAATGCTGTAATTTAAGTAATCAAATTATTCTCAAAAATTCTAAAATTTATTTTCTTAAAATTATATATCCAAACAACATATTCTATTATGAAATTTTTAAAATTTATAGAAATGCAAAATATTTCATCCAAAGACGAGGCTACTGTAACTTCAATGAATTTACCTACCTTCTTTTCAAGGAATTAAAACATAACATGGAAAATATTCTTCACCTATGGATTAGTTTTGCTTGGAAGTAAAGCTTCAAATGTGGAAAAAAATACACTATGGATTAAGATACATTATATGCTCTACAAATGTGGAAAAATACATTATCTTCTCAATCACAGAAATGTTAAACATACTTCAAACATATACGCTCTCTAAATTAAGATATTACTGTTACAGCTTTGTCACAGGTCAATGCAATAATAAGGCCATAAACAGCATAATTATTATGATTCAATGAACAAGACACAAATTGAGTCGCGTTTAGAAAAAAAAAACAGTAATACCTTAAAAGTTGCAACAGTTAAAAATATCATGATAATAATTCTGAGTTCCCTTCATAGAGTTTTTATTAGTTATACTAACTACACAAATTCTATGATATCATAATGTTTAATTAGAGACCAAAACTAGTTATTCTCTTTTCAGCTTCCTCTGATATTTTCATGATCCCACTTACTTTTACAGGGATAAAAATCATACAATCTACTCTTCTCAAAAAATACTTTTAGCAGCTTTCTTTGCATATATCTAAACTACTTTTACTTATTTTCTAATCTTTGTTAACATCATCTCAACATCAATATCTCATTGAATACAAATTATGCTGTATCGTATAATTTCTTGTATCATCACACATTCATCTTAGCATGTGCATTTTATTTTGCCACTTTCAACTTTTTCTCTTTTCCGTTAAAAGTCCAACATTCATTACTTCAAAAAAGAATACAATAAAACTTCTCTTTGAACATGGTAGATGCTTCACAAATTACACATAACTCTCGATTGTTTTATATCTTGTGTCCATTTTCATTAACTTCATCTCATTTAAATGTAATCATAGCAAATCCCAAACCTCAAACAAAGAAATCAATTGTGTTAAGCTCTGTACGGACAAGATAAAACTAGTCCATATGCCTAACATGAATCTTTCTAACCACCTCAAACAAAGAAATCCATTCACATCACCATTAACAACACCACAGTCACAACTCATAACCAATACCAAAACAGTGATCCAGCACCAATTAACAAAACAAACAAAAGCCTCGGAAGCAATTAAAACGAACATTAACATCAAAACAAAATAAAAATGAAACAAAAATTGGATCCAGTACCTTGAGGAGTTGATTGTAGCCAACATCGTCTCGATTCTTCTAAGAAGAAATAAAAGGCGAAAATCATTAACATTATTTAGAACCTGAATCAAAGCGAAGAAACCTCACAATTTCCATCATTTTCATACCAATACCCACACAATCTGGAGGCTTACATTTAAGTTAACAAAAAGACAAAAAAATCCATCCAGTTCTACGAAACCAAGGCCTTGAGAACACTAAAAAACAAGAAAACAGAACAAGAAGGTTCATAGAAAAATAGCTAGTCCAGTAATCTTCCAGGTTACAGCCTGTGAACTATTGTTTTAACTCTTACCCTTTGGAAACCATCGCCTTCTTCTTCTTCTCTCCGTGTAAACCAAAGACACAAAAATGGAACCATCCACCATGACAAACAAATATCAAAATTCAAAGCATCAAAGCAGAAGAAAAACAAATCAAGGCTTATTTATATTTTGCACTAAAGAAAAATGAGGGCAAACACACACACACGATTAAAACAACCAAATTAAAACTGACCAAAGAAACTTGTGGAAGACACATGAGCCACTGGTTTTCTGCAGCTGTTTCCCATGATCAAAGTTTTAATCTTTTGTATCAGAGGAGAGAACAACAACACCAATGGCGAACAGGGTGCGAATGAAAAGATCTCTACCAAACGAAACACAATCCCCACCAATCTAAGAAATTAGTGAAATTAATAGAAGAAAAACATAACAAATTAGGGAAAAACATAAAACCTACTTGGTTAGACTTCAGAGATTTCGAGGAAGAGGCAGCGGAGCCACTGCGTGAGAGGAAAGAGGCAGCGGAGCCACTGCGTGAGAGGGAACGTGAAGAGAGGAATGAGACGAAGAGCCACGTGAGAGGAATGAGAGTGAGAACGTGAAGAGAGCAATGAGACGAAGAGGAAGAGAGAATGAGAGTAAGAGGGAACGTGAAGAGAGGAACGAGAGTAAGAGGGATAGTGAGATATCATAACTGATTTCTAAAAATTCGTTATAATGGTTTTCAACTTATTTACAAGTTTGCCACCGTTTTTTATATTATAACTGATTTTCAAAACTACGTTATAATATATTTTAAACTTATTTATAAGTTTGCCACCGCGTCTCATATTATAACTGATTTTGAAAACTACGTTGTAATATCTCCCTATTATGATGGATAATTTTTATCCGTTATAATAGGTTTGTTATAAAATGTCATTTTTCTTACTAGTGCAAGACTAATAAAACATGTGCCCAACAATTATGCAAAGGTAAAAAAATAAAAATAAAACTCATGGACCCATGCAATGTAATGTACACGAGAAAAGAAGAAAAATGAAACCCCTTCCCTGGGATGTTCCCGTGCACAAATTAAAGAGACCAAGTCTCTCTACAATTTTCTCTCACCATCCATGCAATGTAAATGCATAAAATAAATTAAAAACAACCCCAAAAGAAAATGCACACAAGCTGCAACTTTTATGGACGTAAGAGAGCTCACTTTTCACTTCCAATTCTCATGCACAAAATATAAAATAATACTATATCTCTTAAACCCTTCTCTTTCCTCATTAAATGCAAGAAACAAGCAAGGAAAGGAGCTTAAATCCACACACTTCCAGCACCCAAAGTTCACGCACAATGAAGGTTTTTCTCCACTTTTTCATACCAAAACTCATGCATAAAAATATAAAATAATACTACACATTTACCCCTTTCTCTTTCTTCATTTAATGCATGATACACACAAGGAAAGTAGCAACCAAAATCATTCATGGCTTCACACGGTGATTAACGTTGAAATCACAAACTCAAGATAAAGTGAATTTTAAATCCCTCTTTCTTACCTCATTGTGGGACCCACATGTGTTAAGATGGAAAAAAAATTAGGAATCTTTTTAGTCTTTGGAGGAGAGTTTGAACTTAAGACCATGTATAAACATAACAATTACTAGAACAAGCTCCATTCATTAATATAATAACACATAATTATATTTAACTACTCTTTCTACTTTTTTCGTAAATTAACATTAAAACAATTATTAATTTTATTTCATTCACTTTTTTTTTTCTCAACACCATTTCACAAAATAGTTTTTTATTTAACATTCCAAAATAAAATAATTAAATTAAAACATCGTTTTATTTATACAGGTCTTACATTTTCCTTTACTCCAAAAATTTTCGTCCTCAAAAATTTAGGCTATTATGCGAACAGATGCGATTATTCTTTCCTTACATATTCTTCAAGCTCTCAAGCGTCTCTTGTGTTTCCTCATTCCACAACACTTCATCGTGCGTATATTCTTTCCAGTTAGATTCTTCGTCTGAATACTAAGACCCTTATTGGCCCAACTTCGACCATAAGATCTTCTCAAACTAGTATATCCTCAATCTTTAGCACATGAGTTGGATCTGGAATGTATTTCCTCAACTAAGACATGTGAAACACATTTTTGCAGGTTTGCCAACTGTAGTGGTAACACTATCTCATACGTTATTTTCCCAAACCGCCTAAGGATCTCATAAGCACCGAGAAACTTAGGGGACAACTTCCTCGCCTTGATAGCCCTACTTACACCTGTCATCGGTGTCACACGTAGAAACACATGATCTCCTTCACTGAACTCAAGCAGCCTTATTCTCCAATTGGCGTACAACTTCTACCTACTCTATGTTACTCTCATTCTATCTCGAATTAACTTCACCTTCTTAGTAGTTTGTTGCAACAACTCAAGACTTACTAGTACCGTTTTTCCATCTTGAAACCAACACAGAGGACTTCTACATCTTCGCTCATACAAAGCTTCAAAAAGCGTCATACCGATCCTAGAATGGTAGTTGTTGTTGTATGTGAACTCCACTAACGGAAGAATCTCACTCCAACCTCCAAGATGATCCAACACACAAGCCCTCAATAAGTGCTCTAAAAGGCTAAATGATTCTTTCAGTCTGTCCATTTGTTTGAGGGTGATATGTTGAACTCATCCTCAACTCCGAACCCAAAGCATCCTACAACTTCTGCCAGAACCCCGAGGAAAACCTTGGATCCCGATGCAATTCTATCTGTTACACCATGCAATTCTTACAATTTCTCGTATGTACAGATCAGCTAACTCTTCTGATTTACAAACAAAAAGTGGGCGCTCTTTTTCAACTTATCAACTATCACCCATATGGAATCGTGACCCCTCGATGATCTCGGTAGGTGAGTTACAAAGTCCATCGAGATATTGTCCCATCGGTAGGTGAGTTACAAAGTACATTCCCCCAGGTCTTTGATGTTCAATCTTCGCCTTTTAACATACCAAAAAATAAGTTACGAACTCTACAACATCTTTCCTCAATCCACTCCACTAGAACGATTCCTTTAGGTCCTTTTACATCTTAGTCATCCCCGGATATAATCTGAGATTGTTTTTATGCCCTTCCTCCAGTATCAACCTTCACAACTCTTCTTTTTCTGGCACACACTTTTCCTCAAAATGAAGAATACCCTTCTTTCACAAAGCAAAGTCTTTGGCTTGATCAGTTGTTAACAACTCCACAATTCATAGTAGCTCCAGATCAATTTCTTGTTTTTCCTTCACTTGCTCCAAGACACCACTCGTAATTGTTAGATGGCTCACCACATTTGACCTTTCCCCAACTTTGTACACCGAGATTCATGTCTCGCAACTTCTCTAACAATTCTAACTCTTTGATCATCAAAGCTGACATATAAACCCGCTTTCGACTCAAAGTATCCACCACGACATTCGACTTTCCCGGATGATATAATAACTCAAGGTCATAGTCCTTCAGATATTCCATCCACCTTCGTTGCCTCATATTCAATTCTTTCTGATCAAACAGGCATTTCAGACTTTTGTGATCAGTGAAAACCTGAAACTTTGCCCTATACAAATAGTGACACCCGGGCACTGACGAGGGCAGGGAGTGATCACCGGTGCAAGAGGCACGAAGTGCAATAGGCACAAACAAGGAGCGACTCCTGGCAGGCTTCTAGTGGGAGGGACACATGGACGAATTGAACATACACCAGAATGAGAGGGATCCAGAGACTGTATAGGTATGGGACTATACAGTTGAGGGATAGCTTAAAGGAAATGATTTGGCTACTCATATTACCAAAATGCATTTGTTTTTCGGTAGCCTAACCCATAAGAACTCCATGGTTAAGCGGAAGTAATTTAGGGATGGGTGACCTTCTGGGAAGTTTTCCCGGAAAGTGTGCGAGTGAGGAAAAAGCACATTGGAAAGCCTCGTGGTGATGTGTGGGGGCAATCAACATTCTCTGTAAGTTTGAAGTTTTCCCGGAAAGCGTGCGAGTGAGGACAAAGCACATTGGAAAGCCTCGTGGTGATGTGTGGGGGCAGTCAACATTCTCTGTAAGTTGTCGGGGCGTTACAATCAACACCATTCATTCTTGTGTCAAGCCTCAATTGATCAATTTGCATTCATATTAACTTTTGTTGCATTTGCATTTAAACACCAACAAAATAGCTTTTCAGTCTCACTTTGTAATACATGAATATGAACGTAATTTCACCCTCAAATTCGTCTTCACCAATATTTGTAAACAATATTTCATCCCCAAATGAACACAACATAAACTTATCTTGCAACGTCCTCTCTAACGATATTTTGGTGAAATTTTCATCCGAACTTCGACTTAAACTCATTAACCAAATTTGTAGTATCTATGGTTGGACTCTAACCACATTCACGAAATTGTACATTGTTTATTATGAATTGTTCCTCTCTAATGCACCTCACCATAAAGGATAACACTCTAACTGAACTTCTTCCTCTCACCATAGGAATCATATCCAAGCTTCATGTGCTTTTGCTTCCAAAACCAACTTTCAATTTCAGTCTCCACATATTTGTTCTGCAACGTGCACCTACAGACACTAGTATAGTAAGAGGAAACGACAACGGTTATTTTTGCCTATAGACAGCGGTTCCCGAACCGAAGCATATCCTGGTGAGGCAAAAAGTCAACTACTTTTTGCCTCGAGTGCGAACCGAGGCATAAAAGGAGAGGATTTGGCCTCGGTTCAACCTTAACCGAAGCAGTAGAGTTTTTGATTTTTTTTTAAAAAATTTCGTAGGACTTTATGCCTCGGTTCCCTGTGAATCGAGGCAGTATGACTTTATGCCTACAGAAAGGTAAAACTCGATAATCACTCGTCTCATCACTCCACAGGCTCAGATCTGCAATCACTCTTTCTCCACGATAATGGATAATTAATTATTACCATTTATGTTGACACAGGGATGCAAGAGACCCACGGGAAGTAAGATTGGAGGCACTTCCACCATTACCATTTACGTCGCGACTTTCACCATCCCCGAGTGCGATGAGTCTGACGCTTCCACCGTCGACTCTGCCTCCGGCCGTTGGGTTATTTTTCACTGTCAGACCTCCACTGGTCCCCCTTCCCCTACTTTCAACTTCATGAAACCCGCTATGCACCGGATTGCTCCTTAGGAGGGCGTACAGTGGGGTTCCGTTGCGGAGATAGGCAGAGGACTCTCCGATTTTGAATTCGAGAATGGCAGAGTAAAGCCTTGGGAGGGTGAGAGAATACACGAGGTGGGAATGGATGATTTGGACCTTACTCTCGGATTCGGAAAATTACAAGCCATAAACACAAATTGAATAGATCTGAATCAAGAAATGAGTAAAAAAAAAAGAAATGGAAAGGGAAAAAAAGGTTGAACCTAATGTTGGAGACCTGATTTTGGAACCTGTGGTAATCGGCCTTCATCTTGAGGTAGAAGACCTTAGAATCGCCGGAGGAAGCCGAGGGAATAAGGCGAGAGTTGAGGAGCTTGAGAATATCGTCGCAGGTGTTGGAGAGCTCGGACTCGATTTTGGATCGGTAGTCGCGGATGACGGTGACGTGATCCTCGTTGTCGCGGCTCTCTTCCTTCTGCTCGATCGAGGAGATGATGCGCCACGAGGCGCGGCGCGCTCCGATCACATTCTTGTAGGCTATAGAGAGGAGATTCCTCTCTTCGACGTTGAGTTCCTCATTGTCTGCAGCAGCGGACACCTTCTCCAATAAACTAACCGGCAGCGAAGTGGAGAGCAATGCGCCAAAGATATGAAGGCGACGGCGGAGGGAGGAGGCAACATAGGGAGAAGAAACGTAGAAATGTCATTGGAGGCAGCGAGATACACAACCCTCACCGCGACAAAAATGAAGGCACCGTGGTCGTTGGAGGCAGCGGTGGGAGCAGCGGTAGAGAGAGCACCAGCTTCGTTGGAGGCAGCGAGATGCACCACCCTCAGCGCGATTAAATGGAGGCACCGTCTGAAGTGGTTGGAAGTAGCAAAGGAGGAAGCATCATAGTTGTGGAGGCAGCAACGCAGGGGAAACACACGAAGAAGGAAAATAATGGCATATGATTTTACTACCCTAGACCAGGCCTACTAACTCGGTTCCCAAAAACCCGAGGTAATATCCAGCCTATTGCCTCGGTTGTGCTGCCACCCGATGCCTAATCCCTTAAAAAAATTATTAAAAAAGCATACGCCTCGATTAGGGGAAACCGGGGCAGTATGAAAATATCGCAGAGTTATATGCTTCGGTTCACTTAGATACCGAGGCAGTTACTGCTTTAGGCACCAGTTAGTGAAGAACCGAGGCGTATACCTTGACTTTTATTACAAAACTGTCACCGTCTTTTTATACGCTTCGGTTTTTACGAAACTGAAGTATATATGACGTGTTAGAAACTCCTTTTTTTACTAGTTAAAGTGTGAAGTTCAGGTTCAATTCCTTCACTGGGTTTTTTGTGCTACGAAGGTCAGAATGCAATGTTAAAGAGAATCACATTGTTCGCATATGATTTCTCTTGTTATTAAGCCTCACGACAATGTTTTGAAAGGTCTTTGACCTTTCTAAAAACTTATATATCAGTTTTCTCTCATCGAAGAGGTGGTCAAAGATTTCTTTGATCAAGAGATTACTAATGAAGTTGACGATTTATTGATGTTGGATTGTAAAAAAATGGGACAAATTATAGTAGTTGAAATTGGTAATAAAAATAGTCACATTAGTGATAATTAAATTATAAAATTATGAGTTAACAATTAAAGAAAGTAACGAGACAATATATCGGTTACATCACTTAGCTAAAAGAAAAATTAAATAATAAAAGCTCAATTGAAAAAATGTAAGTTTTAATATACTTCATATATCATAACAATTCAATAAAACCCAATTGAAAATTTTAGAATTTAAGAAGTTAAAACTTATTAAACCTAAAACAAAAATAAAATTAATGAACCATTATTTTTTTATCTAAAAAATAAAATCAATCAACTCCATAAATCATAACAACTCAATAAAACCCAATTGAAAATTTTAAAATTTAAGAAGTTAAAACTTATTAAACATAAAACAAAATAAAATTAATGAACCATTACTTTTTTCATCTAAAAATTAAAATCAATAAACTCCGTAAATCAAAACAACTCAATAAAACCCAATTGAAAATTTTAAAATTTAAGAAGTTAAAACTTATTAAACCTAGAACAAAATAAAATTAATGAACCCTTATTATTATTTTTTAAATAAAGTACCAACAAATATGTATACTCTAATGAATATTATTCATTTATTTCCATCATCATAAAACAATGATGGGTGTTGCTCCCTCCACCACCACACGTTTCTCCCTCCACCTCCCCTTTATTATTTTGTCCCTTAGTAAAATTTTATTTTTAGGGTTATTAGTTTTTAATTTTACCCATTCACAACCTATTTCATTAATAACCTATTCCAGTCTCGTACATGAGTAAAATACTTTTCTTTCATTTTAACATTATATTTCTTCCTCTCTTTCTTTCGTCGTTGTGAGATACTACAAGTTGCAAAGGTTGGTGGTGGTGGAAAGAATTATCAAGCAGTCTCCCTCTCGTGGTGTAGTGCGTGGAGTGGTGCAGTGCGTGGAGTGCTTCCTCGTATTCGAATAAACCTTGAAATAAAACCCTAAAATAAAAAACGTAACCCGGAGGTGACATCCTTCAACGGATGTCAACATCCTTCAACGGATGTCAACATCCTTCAACGGATGTCAACATCCGTTTAAGGAAAAACGGATGTCAACATCCGTTTAAGGAAAAACGGATGTCAACATCCGTTTAAGGAAAAATGGATGTCGACATCTGTTTTACCTTAAACGGATGTTGACATCCATTGAAGATGTCACTGATTACGTTTTTTATTTTAGAGTTTGTTTTATAAGGGGACATCCGTGTTGATGTATACTTTCTCACGCTGGTTGATGCTCTGGACATTCCT